>NC_138176.1:43799035-44046488 GCF_964165515.1 Mesoplodon bidens
TTTTTATTTCCTTTCAGCACTTTTAATATATCATGTCACTCCCTTCTGTCCTGCAAAGTTTCTGCTGAAAAATCCTTGAATAGAGTTAAGATGGTGGAGGAGTAGGAGGATGTGCAGTGTATCTCTCTTCACGGATACATTAGGAATACATCTATAGGTGCAACAATCCTCACAGAACACCAGCTGAACACTAACAGAAGACCTTGGACACCAGAAAGGACTATAAAGATCCCTGGATAACTGGGTAGGACAAAAAAAAGAAGGGAGAAGGTGGAGGAGAGGAAGAAGGACGGGACATGAACCCTGGGTGGGGAGTGGAGCTGAAGCAGAGGAGAGATTCTGGAATTCGAGGAATCCCCCTCTCCAACTGGGAAATCGATTGGGACAGAAGGGAAATATTTGAGGCTGTTGGAAGAGGGTGAAGTCGCCAATCTGTGGCAGACAGGACAGAGTGAGAAATACACAGATGATCCGTACCTTGGTCCTACGTGCCCTGCACTGGGACGTGTGTTCAGAAGCTGCAAGGGGCATGGGAGCTGGAGTGTGGGGATTGGAGAACAGGCCCAGAGTGAGAACTTCTGTTGGCTGTGAGGAGACAGACTGAGGGGATGGGAGAGAGAAAATTCACAGCAGGGAATGCCTACAGAAGAAGACTGGACTGCCATGGAAGCAGAGCACAACTGCAGAGTCACACGTGGGGAGAGAGGCCACTATTGTAGCCTCTCTCTCCCCACAGGCTGGTGTCTACCAAAGAACAATAAAAGAAACCCTCTCAGGGCTGGCTCTCACACGCTGGTTACCAAGCAAAAAAAAAAAAAAAAAGCCCCCTCAGGGCTGGCCCTCACATGCCAGCTGCAGGGCAGTAAAAAAAAAAAAAAAAAAAAAAAGGTCTCCCAGGGCTGGTCCCCACACGCTGGCTCCTGGGTGCCAGAAAAAGCCTGGCCAGTGCTAGCCCTCATGCACCTTATGTCAAGTGCCAGAAAAGGTCCTCACTAGGGATATATCTCTTGTGCCCAAGGCCACCAGCTTTCCTGAACATTTGGCACTTCTGGGGTTCCCGTGATCCAAGCAGTCATGCCACCTCTGTGCTCGGTCCTCACTGGGGTACACCCAAGAGCTCCAAGGTAACCTCAGGACCAGACTCCTCTGGGTGAAATACATGCAGAGTTGGGGATAAAACCAAAGCTGAACCCCAGGGACGGGTTGACTAAGGAAGAGGACTGCAAATCTTTCCATCAGATGTACAAGCTGCAGATTAAATCCCCATGATCAGCTAGATAGACCCTGCATCTATGGAGTGTCTGAGTAGACAATGAGTATTTCCACAAATGAAAACAGTATAGCTCTGGCAGCTGTGGACTTTGAGGGTAAACTTATGCAGTAATTGGGCCAGATCAGGGTCTGAGTGGTCCCCGCAGGGCCGTCAGCAGGTCCAGAGAACAGCCTAGAGGCAGAGGAGGGCTCCTTGGGGAGGTAGAGGTGGGTTGTGGCTCATGGTGTATGCAAGCACACTTAAAGCTGAGACCCCAGGAAAGCATAATTATTACTATTAATTTTATTATGTTTGATTCATTCTGTTGTTGGTTCCAGCTTTTTGTTTTTTGTTGTTCTTGTTTTAGTATATTTTTTAGACTATTGTGATCTTCCTGTTTTATAACTTTTTAATATATTTCTATTTTTACTTTGCTTTTCTGCTGTTCTTTACCCTTATTTTTTTCTTCTTCCTTACCTTTAAAATAATTTTTTATATTTCCATTTCTAACATGTTTTTCCATTCTCTGTTTTTTTTTCTTTTTCTTTTATTTTATTTTAAAATATTTTTTTATCAGTTTATACTGCTTCCTTGCTTCAATTGTTCATTTGGCACACTGCTTTGGTTTTGTTTTTAGGTTTTCTGTTTTTTTTTCATTCAGGTTCTAATTGTTTGATTTTGTTTTGTGGTTCTGTTTGTCTGGTTTTTCTCTTGCTTTCTGTTTTATTTTTTTCTGTTTTTGTTTTTTTATGTGTGTGTGCATGTTTCCTTGTTTCTGTTTTTGTTTGTTTGATTTTGTTTTACCATTTCTCTGGGGTTTTGTTTGTCTTCCTTTTTTCTTTCTTTATTTTTTATTTTAATATATTTTATAATTTTATTTTTAATATATTTTTTATTTTACTTTTTTATATTTCTATTTCTATGTTACTTTTCTGTTGCTCTGTCTTCTTTCCTCTTTCCCTTTTTCTTTTTTTGCTTTTAATCATTTTGTTGATTTCTTTTGTGTGTGTGTGTGTGTGTGTGTGTGTGTCTCTTTGTTTCTTTTTTTGTTTAATTTTACTCTTTACCATTTTCAGGTGTTTTGCTAATCCTTTTTTTTTTTAATCCCCTTTATTGCCAGGACAAGCAACTAGTGGGGTCTTGGTTCCTTGATCGGAAGTCAGGCCTGAGGCGCTGGGGTGGAAGCACCAAATCCAGGATGCTAGACCACTAGAGAATTCCTGCCCCCAGGGAAGATACATCGCCGAGAGCTCTCACAGAGGTCTCTATCTGAATCCAAGACCTGACTCCATCCAACTGCCAGCAGCTCCTGGTGCTGGACGCCTCACATCAAACAAAAAAACAAGACAGGAACATAAACCCACACAACAGCACACAGACTACCTAAAGTCATATTAAGCTCACAGACACCCCAAAACATACTACCTGACATGGCCCTGCTCATCAGAGGGAAAAAGCTCAGCTCCACCCACCATAATGCAGGCACCAGTCCCTCCCATCCGGAAGCCTACACAAGACGCTGGACAAACCCCACCACTGGGGGCAGAGAACAGAAGCAAGAGGAACTATGACCCTTCAGCCTAGGGAGAAGGGACCTCAAATACTGTAAATTAGACAAAATTAGAAGACAGAGAAATACCTTGCAGGCAAAGGAGCAAAATAAAAACCCACAAGACCAAATAAATGAAGAGGAAATAGGCAAACTACCTGAAAAAGAATTCAGAGTAATGAGAGTAAAGATGATCCAAACTCTTGGAAATAGAAAGAGAAAATACAAGAAACATTTAACAAGGACCTAGAAGAACTAAAGAACAAACAAACAGTAATGAACAACACAATAACTGAAATTAAAAATACTCTAGAAGGAATCAGCAGCAGAATAACAGGGAGAAGAACAGTAAGTGAGCTGGAAGACAGAATGGTGGCAATAACTGCCTCAAAGAAGAATAAAGAATAAAAGGAATGAAGGACAGTCTCAGAGACCTTTGGGACAACATTAAATGCACCAACATTCGAATTATAGGCATCTCAGAAGAAGAAAAAAAAAAAAAAAAAGAAAGGGTCTGAGAAAATATTTGAAGAGATTATAGTTGAAAACTTCCCCAACATGGGAAAGGAAATAGTCAATCAAGTTCAGGAAGCATAGAAAGTCCCACATAGGATAAACCCAAGGAGAAACATGCTGAGATACATATTAATCAAACTAACAAAAATTAAACACAAAGAATACATATTAAAAGCAGCAAGAGAAAAGCAACAAATAACATACAAAAGAATACCCATAAGGTATAACCATAAGGTTATCAGCTGACCTTTCAACAGAAACTCTGCAGGCGAGAAGGGAGTCACAGGATATATTTAAAGTGATGAAAGGGAAAAACCTACAAACAAGATTACTCTACCCAGCAGGATCTCACTCATATTCAATGGAGAAATCAAAAGCTGTACAGACAAGCGAAAGTTTAGAGAATTCAGCACCACAGAACCAGCTTTATAACAAATGTTAAAGGAACTTCTCTACACAGAAAACACAAGAGAAGGAAAAGACCTACAAAAACAAACCAAAAACAATTAAGAAAGTGGTAATAGGAACATACATATCAATAATTACCTTAAATGTAAATGGATTAAATGCTCCAAACCAAAGACACAGACTGGCTGAATGGATAGAAAACCAAAACCCATCTATATGCTGTCTACAAGAGACCCACTTCAGACCTAGGGACACATAGAGACTGAAAGTGAAGGGAGAGAAAAAGATATTCCATGCAAAGGGAAATCAAAAGAGAGCTGGAGTAGTAATACTCATATCAGATAAAATAGACTTTAAAATAAAGAATATTACAAGAGACAAGGAAGAACATTACATAATGATAAAGGGATCAATCCAAGAAGAAGATATAACAATTGTAAATATCTATGCACCAAACATAGGAGCACCTCAATACATAACGCAAATGCTAACAACCATAAAAGGGGAAATCGACAGTAACACAACCATAGTGGGGGGCTTTAACACCCCTCATTTACACAAATGGACAGATAATCCAGAAAATAAATCAATAAGGAAACACAAGCTTAAGTGACACATTCGGCCAGATGGACTTAATCAATATTTACAGGACATTCCATCCAAAAACAACTGATTACACATTCTCAAGTTCACACAGAACATTCTCCATGATAGATCACATCTTGGGTCACAAATCAAGCCTTGGTAAATTTAAGAAAAATGAAGTGTATCAAGCCTGTTTTCCGGCCACAATGCTATAAGACTAGACATCAATTACAGGAAAAAAAACTGTAAAAGATACACAAAATACAAACACATGGAGGCTAACCAATATGCTACTAAACAACCAAGAGACCACTGAAGAAATCAAAGAGGAAATCAGAAAACACCTAGAAACAAATGACAGTGAAAACACGAAGACCCAAAACGTATGGGATGCAGCAAAATCAGCTCTAAGAGGGAAATTTATAGCAATACAATCCTATCTCAAGAAACAAGAAAATTTTCAAATAAACAACCTAAACTTACACCTAAAGCAGTTAGAGAAAGAAGAACAAAATCTCCCAAAGTTAGAAGGAAAAAAATCATAAAGTTCAGATCAGAAATAAATGAAAAAGAAAAAAAGGGAAACAATAGCAAAGATCAATAAAACTAAAAGCTGGTTCTTTGAGAAGATAACAAAATTGATAAACCATTAGCCAGACTCATAAAGAAAAAAGGGAGAAGACTCAAATCAACAGAATTAGAAATGAAAAAGGAGAAGAAACAGATGACACCACAGAATTATGAAGGATCGTAAGAGACTACTACAAGCAGCTATATGCCAATAAAATAGACAACCTCGAAGAAATGGAAAAATTCTTAGAAATGTACAAGCTTCAAAGTCTGAAAAAGGAATAAACAGAAAATATGAACAGACCAATCACAAGAACTGAAAGTGAGCAGACCAATCACAAGAACTGAAAGTGAGACTGTGATTAAAAATCTTCCAACAAACAAAAGCCCAGGGCCAGATGGGTTCACAGGTGAATTCTATCAAATATTTAGAGAAGAGCTAACACTTATCCTTCTCAAACTCTTCTAAAATACAGCAGAGGGAGGAACACTCCCAAACTCATTCTTCGATGCCACCATCACCCTGATACTAAACCCAGACAAAAATGTCACAAAAAAAGAAAACTACAGGCCAATATCAGTGATGAACATAGATGCAAAAATCCTCAACAAAATACTAGCAAACAGAATCCAACAGCACATTAAAAGGATCATACACCACG
This sequence comes from Mesoplodon bidens, assembly GCF_964165515.1. NCBI lineage: Eukaryota > Metazoa > Chordata > Mammalia > Artiodactyla > Ziphiidae > Mesoplodon > Mesoplodon bidens. The sequence continues at coordinate 43,804,578 of NC_138176.1, forward strand.
ATCAACTGGGATTTATCTCAGGAATGCAAGGATTCTTTGATATATGCAAATCAATCAATCTGATACACCATATTAACAAATGGTTGGAGAAAAACCATATGATCATCTCAATAGAGGCAGAAAAAAGCTTCTGACAAAATTCAACACCCATTTATCATAAAAACTCTCCAGAAAGTGAGCATAGAGGGAACCTACCTCAACATAATAAAAGCCATATGTGACAAACCCACAGCCAACATCATTCTCAATGGTGAAAAACTGAAACCATTTCCTCTAAGATCAGGAACAAGACAAGGGTGCCCACTCTCACCACTATTTTTCAATATAATTTTGGAAGTTTTAGTCACGGCAATCAGAGAAGAAAAAGAAATAAAAGGAATACAATTTGGAAAAGAAGAAGTAAAACTGTCACTCTTTGCAGATGACATGATACTATACCTAGAAAATTCTAAAGATGCGACCAAAAAACTACTAGATAGAGCTAATCAATGAAGTTGGTAAAGTAGCAGGATACAAATTAATACACAGAAATCTCTTGCATTCCTATACAATAACAACAACAATCAGAAAGAGAAATTAAGGAAACAGTCTCATTTACCATTGCAACAAAAAGAATAAAATACCTAGGAATAATCTTACCTAAGGAGGCAAAAGACCTGTATGCAGAAAACTATAAGACACTTATAAAAGAAATCGAAGATGATACAAACAGATGGCAAAATATACCATGTTCTTGGACTGGAAGAATCAACATTGTGAAAATGAATATACTACCCAAAGCAATCTACAGATTCAATGCAATCCCTATTAAACTACCAATGTTATTTCTCACAGAACAAGAACAAGAAATTTTACAATTTGTATGGGAAAACAAAAGATCTACAATAGCAAAAGCAATCGTGAGAAGGAAAAACAGCTGTGGGAATCATGCTCCTGGACTTCAGACTATACAACAAAGCTACAGTAATCAAGACAGTATGGTACTGGCACGAAAACAGAAATATAGATCAATGGAACAGGATAGAAAGTCCAAAGATAAACCCATGCACGTATGGTCACCTTATCTTTGACAAAGGAGGCAAGAATATACAATGGAGAAAAGACAGCCTCTTCAATAAGTGGTGCTGGGAAAACTGGACAGCTATATGTAAAAGAGTGAAATTAAACCACTTCCTAACCTTACACAAAAATAAACTTAAAATGGATTAAAGACCTAAATATAAGGCCAGATACTATAAAACTCTTAGAGGAAATCATAGGAAGAACACTCTATGACATAAATCACAGCAAGATCCTTTTCCACCTACCTCCTAGAGTAATGGAAATAAAACAAAACTAAACAAATGGGACCTAAGGAAACTTAGAAGCTTTTGCACAGCAAAGGAAACCATAAGCAAGACAAAAAGACAACCCTCAGAATGAGAGAAAACATTTACAAAAAAAACAAAATGGACAAAGGATTAATCTCCAAAATATACAAGCAGCTCATGCAGCTCAATATCAAAAAAAAACAAACAACCCAATCCAAAAATGGGTGGAAGACCTAAATAGACATTTCTCCAAAGAAGACATACAGACGGACAATAACACATGAAAAGATGCTCAACATCACTAATTATTAGAGAAATACAAATCAAAACTACAATGAGATATCACCTCACACTGGTCAGAATGGCCATCATAAAAAATCTAGAAACAATAAATGCAGGAGAGGGTGTGGAGAAAAGGGGACCCTCTTGCACTGTTGGTGGGAATGTAAATTGATACAGTCACTATGGAGAACAGTATGGAGGTTTTTTAAAAAAATAAAAATAGAACTACCATATGACCCAGAAATTCCACTACTGGGATTTCTCAGGGCATATACCCTGAGAAAACCATAATTCAAAAAAAGACATGTACCACAATGTTCATTGCAGCACTATTTACAATAGCCAGGACATGGAAGCAACCTAAGTGTCTACCAACAGATGAATTGATAAAGACGATGTGGCACATATATACAATGTAATGTTACTCAGCCATAAAAGGGAACGAAACTGAGCTCTTTGTCGTGTAGTGAATGGACCTAGAGTCTGTCATACAGTGGTAAGATGCTGCATAGGACAGGGTAATCACCTCAATGTTCTGTGACAACCTAGAGTGGTGGGATAGGGAGGGTGGGAGGGAGGCTCAAGAGGGAGGGGATATGGGGATATATGTATACATATAGCTGATTCATTTTGTTGTACAGCAGAAACTAACACAATATTGTAAAGCAATTATACTCCAATAAAGTGTGAAAAACAACCCTCTGATAATCTTATGGTGGTTCCCTTATATGTAACTAGGTTTTTTTCTCATGCTGCTTTTAAAATTCTCTCTTCCACTTCTGACACTTCAATTACAATGTGTCTTGACGTGTTTCTTTTTGGGTTCATCATGTTTGGGACTCTCTGTGCTTCCTGGACCTGGATGTCTGTTTCCTTCCTTGGTTAGGGAAGTTTTCAACCATTATTTTTCCAAATACGTTTTCTACTCCTTTCTTTCTTTCCTTTCCTTCTGGGACCCCTATAATGCAAATGCTAGTATGTTTAATGCTGTCTCCAAAGTCCCTTATGCTATCCTCATTTAAATTGGTTTTCTTTTTGTACTCCAATTGGGTGATTTCTGCTATCCTCTTTTTCAGATCACCAATCTAATCTTCTCTATGATCTAATCTGCTGTTGATACCCTCTAGTGTATTTCTCATTTCAGTTATTGTATTCTTGAGCTTTCATTGGTTCTTTCTTGTATTTTTTAACTCTCTGTTGATGTTCCCACCATGTGTATCCATTCTACTCCCAAGTTTGGTAAGCAGATTTGACCATTACTTTGAATTCTTTATCAGGTAGGTAATTTATCTCCATATCATTAAGATCTTTTTCTATCAAAACTACAATGAGGTATCAACTCACATCAGTTAGAATGGCTATCATAAAAAAAATCTACAAAAAATAAATGTTGGAGAGGGTGTGGAGAAAAGGGAACCCTCCTACCCTATTGGTGGGAATGTAAACTGGTACAGCCACTATGGAGAACAATATGTAGATTCCTTAAAAAACTAAAAATATAGCTAACATATGGTCCAGCAATCCCACTCCTGGACATATGTCTGAAGAAAACCATAATTCAAATAGATACATGCTCCTCAATGTTCATTGCAGCACTATTTACAATAACCAGGACATGGAAGCAACCTAAATGTTCATCATCAGAGGAATGGATAAAGAAGATGTGGTACATATATACAATGTAATATTACTCAGTCATAAAAAAGAATGAAAAAAATGCCACTTGCAGTGACATGGATGGACCTAGAAATTGTCATACTGAGTGAAGTAAGTCAGAGAAAGAGAAATATCATATGATATCCCTTATATGTGGAATCTAAAGAAATGGTACAAATGAACCTATTTACAAAACAGAAGTTGAGTCACAGATGTAGGAAACCAAGTTGTGGTTAATGGGGGGAAAAGGGGGGAGGGATAAATTGGGAGATTGGGATTGACACATACACACTACTATATATAGAATAGATAACTAATAAGAACCTATTGAATAGCACAGGGAACTCTTCAATTCTCTTTAATGACCTATATGAGAAGAGAATATAAAAAAGAGTGGATATATGTGTATGTATAACTGACTCACTTTGCTATACAGCAGAAACTAACACAACATTGTAAATCAACTATACTCCAATAAAAAAAATAATTAATTTTTTTAAAAAGGTCTTTTTCTGAGGTTTAGTCTTGTTCTTTTGTTTGGAAACTATTTCTCTTTTTCCTCATTTTGCTTGGCTCTCTATGTTTCTTTCTCTATATTGGGAAAAACTGCTAACTTTCTCAGTCTTTAGGAGTTGCCTTGTGTAGGTGATGATCCTTCTTGATCGACCCTGCCCTAGCTCTTGTTTATCTACTGAATCTTTTTGGTTGTCTATACTACGTAATTTATTCTTGGCATGGCCTTATTGTTGCGGGTGTGCCAAGACCTGTCGGTGGTCCAAATGGAAGAATCTCATTTAACACCTAGTTTCAGGCTGATTGAATGCCAGATCCTCAGGCAGCAGCTTTAAAAGTTTGCAGATATATACCGTCCTGTGGGGCCATAGTCATAATTCCCCCTGGTCTCCAGACAAGATTTGGATGTATCCCCTGGGTGATAGTTGCACAAATGTGGGCTCCCCTTTCTGGGGAGTCTTGTTAAACTGTAACAAGGCCAAAGGGTGCTCAAGCATGGTGTCCCCCTGCTTACTTTCCCTGGGAGTGTCTTCTTAGGCACATTGCCATCTTGAACCATCTCTGAAGTAACAGAGTTTTTATTATGCTCATATAGATAATCATTTTCATTTTTGCCCTAAGAGAGTTTAGAATAAGCAGGCTACCTTCCTTAAGAAGAGAAACCTGTTTGTGAGGAAAATTCTGTGTTTATCAGGCCAAACACAGGAGCTTCAAAGCTGCTCAGCTATATGAAAAATAAAAACATTTCTTGGAAATTTCACAAACCCCATTGGGCAATATCTAATTGGTGTGTACTACTGTTTTAAATAGAGAACAAATTAGAATAGAAACCTCTTTTAATTGGCTTCTAAAACTCTGGGTAATAGAAATTCACTTTGTATTTTGTAAGAACTCATATTAGGTCTAATATAAAGAAGGGAGTCAACCCTAAGTTTAGCAAGCACTTCATAAAAAATAGGGCTATGTAAAGGCAAAAAACATTACATTAAATAATGGTCTAGATCTGAGAAAATTTTCAGACTGTTGACTGCATTGGAGTTGCAGACTCAGCAGCATATTGTAATAAGTAGTTCCCAAAGCACACAAACCAAATCATTTTACAAAAGGCAGATGAGGAATTGGAAACCACTTTGGATTTGACACTTTTGTTGAAATTTAATTTAAAAAGTTACAGAAGTGAAGATAATGTGAAGAAGCAGTGCATAAAGTCAGCTTTTTTACAGTTTTATCACATGGCCTCATCATCTTCCTAAAGCACCACACCACTGTGATTTACTGATGTCTTAAATGACTAGGGTAATATAAATTACATCCCCAAACATTATTAATTTAAGTAATAAGGTTGAAAGCAAAGAAAAATGGCTCTTTTAAAATTATAATGTCATCCACATTCCGTGTTGTTCTTGTTAGTAAAACCATGACAGCTTGCAGCATTGTTTTCTCCCTCCTTTACCTTCCAGACAGTCTCCTGCTTCATTTGAACATTTAACATTAATTAGAAATGGTTTAGTAAATTACATGAAGGAAAAAAATGTTATATGATAAATATTCATCAAAAGTGTGACGCTCCATTGTCTTTGAACTTTGAGAAGCTAGAACTTTGTTAGTTGAAATACTTGAAGAATGCTGTTATCTTACAATTACATATCACAGATTCATTTGTATACAGTAAAAGGAAAGAGACATTAAATACAAATAAATTTGATTAATCAGAACTATTAAAATTATCTATGAGTTGAAGTGTCACAAGTATAGCAAAAAATGTCCATTACACTGTTTCTTAATAATGAAAATTTGCGAATGTTTCAGAACTATTGCTTAAATATAAATACTACGATCGGTCTGAATTAACCTCATCAGATTATACCTTAAGTACACCAGATTATACCTTGAATTTACATATTATTTATTATATTTCAGATATTTTCTTATATGAATGAGAGTCATTCCTACTTTTGGAGAACTCACAGTAAAATGGGAAGAAGGACAAATAAACAACTAATTAAAATATAGCTAGAAAATATAATATTAGTTGCATATATAATGTCCTTTTGGAATCAAAGGAAAAAAGTGACTTCCACAAGGTTTGGAGAGATCCAGGGAGGTATATGGTTAAGAAAATATTCCTGGAGAATTAGACTGAGGAAAAATGAATCATAGGTCACAATTTTTTGCATATAATTCCCTTATCCTTCAAAAAAGAAATGTTTTCCTTCTCATTTTTTAATGGAATCTATTCTAAACCTGTATTTTACTTCACTTTTAAGGTTTACAGTTTTCCATTGAAGGTCCATCATAATTTCAGTTATCAGAGAAATTTAGTAGGAGACTTATTTTCTCTCACATTAGAAACATGAATTTGGGCAAGATTTTAACTATTAAACAATATATTTATGTGTTACCAAGTTGAAAAGTGGTAAGTAATGGATAAATCTTCATCTCAAAGTACAGATTTATCAGTATTATACAGGGTTATTGGATAAATAAGAATATTTCACTCATTAATTGAAGAAAAATACACTAAAGCAACAGGTGGTCATTATCATTAGCCTTCTGAATGCCCTGATACTTTTTGCATATTTAAGAAAGGTGAGAATTATGAAAAACAGAAATCACTCTTCCACAAGAGAGCTTTGAAAATGGTAACAGTTTAAAGATAAATAAGTAAACACGTGGTCCAAAGCACTAAATATTCAACTTGAGTTCTGTTCAGTAGAAATAAATATCCAGGGCAAACAAATACTTGAAGAAAGAACTCTAAGAAAACAAAAAATATAGATAGAGATAGATAGATACGATATGATAAAATAAAATGTTCAATGGAGCGAACACTTTATACCAAAATTCATGCCTTTCATAACACTGATTTTATAAAGACTAGTTACACAACATTGTAACCCAGAATGTAAAGTATCATGATTTCATATTATGAACTGTCAAATAGTGTGACATGGCCATTTTTAAGTCAAACCTGTCCTTTTCCTAATTACTTATATTTAAAAATCATATTCTCAGACATTTTAATGAACTAAACCTTAAGTGTTTTTAATTTAAATCAGTGTTTTTATACTTTACTTTCCATAGTGTTCAAGATTCATTAAAACTCCTAAGAAATCTAAGTTGAAGTTTCAGTAACTAGTGGTTTTTGAAAATCATCAGATGTTACAAAGCAACAATCTTAATCAGACCCAGAATTTATATTGTCATTAATGTTTGTGATGTGATTTATATCGTCTCCTTTATTTCTGTGTTAGCTGCCCCACACTAAAGAAGTTATTAGTTATCATATTAAACAAAATCAGAAACTGAGTTAATTAGCTCCCTTACACTCACAAAGACACTAAGTATTAGAATCAAAATCAAATCCAGGTCTCTGACTCCAAGCTTAGCATTCTCTTCTTCCCAATAAATCCAGGAAAATAAAGAGCACGGTTTTCAAGCAAACTTAATATATCTTTTTAAATATAAATATCTGATCTTTAGGAAAGATTATTTGCAAAAATATCAGTCATACTTAAGTATGACTGCTCTTTGGTAAATATTTATATATGATTCAAATTCTGTATTGAGAGGTTAAAAAAACAGAGGTGATAAGTAACTAATTGTTCAGTATTTGTTCCAATAAGAGGAGCATTAGAAATATCAACTGTCCTCCCCATGGCAGAATTTTACATCCTGGTTCAGTTGATGTCTGGCTTGGCTAGTGGCTTGTGATGCCTCTCCCTATGGGCAAGTGATATGTTTCTACCAGTTATGTCAGAAGTGGCCATAAGACTTGCTTTGGCCAATAAAATGTGTCACTTTTGAATAAACTGTTTATATATACACAAACATACCATATTGCCATTTTGTGACTATTTTCTACTTCATAACATTGCCTAAGTTGGCAGTTTAAGATATCTATTGGTTGTGAGAAAAGACCTTCTGAAAAAAACAAAAAAAAATATTTGCTTCCATTTTAAGAAGGAATCATTCTATTGTGTTTACATTAAAATGCCTATTATTACCTAGTTCTAAGAGGAACAAAGCTACCCTCTTCACAGAGAAAACTGTAACAGAAAAAAGAAAATTTGTTTTATAAGAAAAAAATATACACACACACACATCTATAACATGTGAATTTGCAATGAAGTAGACATTTGAAGAGTCTAGAATTATCTAAAGTAGCATTAATCACAGTCTTGTCTTCAAACTGGCAAGATCAACATCAACTGAGAGTTTTTTTTTTTTTTTTTTTTGCGGTACGCGGGCCTCTCACTGTTGTGACCTCTCCCGTTGCGGAGCACAGGCTCCGGATGTGCAGGCTCAGCGGCCGTGGCTCACGGGCCCAGCCGCTCTGCGGCATGTGGGATCTTCCCGGACCGGGGCACGAACCCGTGTCCCCTGCATCAGCAGGCGGACTCTCAACCACTACGCCACCAGGGAAGCCCCAACTGAGAGTTTTGAGAAATGTAACATCTCATCCCTGCCTCAAAACTACTGAATTGGAATCTCTGGAGGTAGAAATATGAATCTGTGTTTCAGTAAGTATGAATATAATTCTTATGCAAGCTAAAGTTTGAGAAACACTGATCTAAAGCATATGGGTCTCAAAACACTCAACTCCATAAGGTATGCATAACAAGCCCACTCTAGAAATCACCATTTTCATGCTATAACATGTCTCTATTCGTTAGTATAATTTTTATCACTGTACTGACTTATTTTCATAGAAATGTCTTTAAACTTAGAGCTGGTATTTATTTTACCTTCCAACACTTTCATTAATTCAGTTTTGGTACAGCTTAGTGTTTATTCAGCTCAGCAGAGAAAGATTCCTTTTATACGTAAGGCAAATAACAAGATCTTGGAGGCTATAAATAGAAACTTCCATTCTACATTATCTCCATACATTGTGATTCTGTTTGCTCTTTCAGCAGTTTAACAAATAACTTTGAACACCTGCTACATGCTGCCACGCTGCCCTTAGTGCTGAAACACAGCATAAGATGGAAGCTTTCCCTTCACTCACCCAGTCACTCCCTCATTCTTTTGAGAGTTACTTTTCAAATGATCAGAATAAATTTTCAAATGAAACTCTTAGTCCTGTGGTCACAAACTCTTACATTTTTGATGTTGTTTATATCTTCAAAGAACCCAAGCTGTTGCTCTGTCTGTGAGTTGCAAAGTAAATTCTAACAGAGCACTAAGAATTCAGGTTTTCATACATAACCGGGGCATTGAGGTACTGGTTTCTTTGTGTATTTCACCCTCTTGAACACAGCGTAAAAAGTATACTTCATTTATTGAGACTGTACCTTTAGAAAATATGAAAGCTTAGGCATTTCCTCCTCAGAGATAGAGGAGAAAAACTACTGCTGAGCTGTATTTCTTTTTCAGGAAATAAAAATAAATATCATAATTATTTCATGATTATGTAAGTTGTTTTCATGACAAAATTAATGTTAAGATTATAACTATTCCTCATATAATTTAAAATCTCATGGGGGAAAATAAAGGGTTGATAAAGGACATGAATAGACAATTCTCTCATTCACTCATTCATCCATTCATTGAACCACAATTATTGATTGCCAGCTATTTGGCAGGTACTATACTAGGTAATGAGAAAACAACTTGAGCAAAGCAGACACGATGTCTGTACTCCTAAAACTTACAGTTTAGTCAACCTATGAAAAAGTGTTGTCATAACTTAAAATTTACCTTACAATAAAATTTTAAAAAGATACTTAAAAGAATATTTAATAAAGAGAATGTTAATAACATTTGAGTATCTTGAATAATTAACAATATTAATTGTAAAACTATTTTCCATCAACCAGAAAATTTGTTGACATGCCCACATCCCTGTCAGTTTTACACAGCGCAGTTAGGATTATTTTGCTTTGAAACACTTATGATAAAAACTCTTTATCTCTCCCTTTGATTTTTAGTTGGAACTTTTAATGACTTCTGAATATATGCCTTACAATTGTTGACTTACTTCCCAATGATTATTCAGATACAGCTATTTACCCAGATATTTGGGAAACAAAATGTTTGTGTAAACTTTATTTAGTCTATTCAGTTTGGCATAGTTGAAGGAGAACACTTTACAGCAATAAAGAATATTTAACAAAACCATTCTCCAATGTATGGGGATATACAGTTAACATATATATGGACAATATGACATCAAAGTAATCAGTAAGAGGTCAGGGTTAGATGTCCTAGGTTTGATTCTCAGCTTAGCCACTTACAAGCTGTGAGACTTTGGCCAACTTTCGTAATTGTTCTGTGTTTTAGTTACCTTAACTATAAAATAAGAATAATAAATGTATCTAATTAGATGTTCTAATATGATAACCCATGTAAAGTGTATAGCAAAGTACCTTGCACATTAAGTTTCTGATACATGTTAGTAATTTTTATTAATATTAGTTATGATAAATGTATGTAAAAGTATATCATACAAAGGAAAACACACTGTACTAGGAGTTTTATTTCCCCATTTTTCTCCCAAAGCTGCATTGTCAAATCCTCTACATTTAGTCTGCTTTTTGCTTTACTTATTTTTCTTTCAAATCCCTTATTATGTCTTCTAAATATTGCCAGAAGGAATGACTAGCAGACCTTAAATAGGCAACCTGAAAATCTTAAAGGATTCAAATAAATCCAAGTTTTCAAGAACTTTTCATATTGTAAATTCACGATGGAGGAGGGATTAGTCTATTTACTCTGTTAGTCATTAATATTTGTATTATTGCCAACATGTAATGCTTTAATCATAAGCAATGTTTCCAGTGATATTAAGAAGTGTTTTATTCAGTAATTTTGTTCAGTAATCTTCACTCCAAGAAAAGGCACAATACTAGAACTTTATGCCAAGTAACTCTTTATCACTAATTGAATATAATTCTCAATAAATTTATAATGAGGAAACATCCTAGTCTGCTTGAAATCATATGTGTATCACCAATACAATCTAATTACCTACCAATAATATTGTGAGTTGAACAATAAATTGATGGTAACCTTACTTATACATATTAAATAATGCCATACTTAATAATACAAACAAAATAATTTAAGAAATAATTATTTTCTTTAAAGCTCAATTGTTTAAACACTCACACATTAAAGAGGATACCTATTTCATTGCATAAAAGCATGAGAGCAATGAAATAGCTATCTTTAATGTAGAAGTATTTAGTCAAATCAGAGAATCAAATTCATGAAAACTCTCGAGACTGCAACGATATTTTTTTATATGGAAAATAGTAGTAATACCATTCTTTCTTTCTACCAGTCTCTTTGTTTTTAAATCATTATAACCTAAATAATTTCACCCATTTGTACAAGGTACAGAATGATACTGAGTATTAAATTCAAAATTAATTTCTCCTATCCCTGAGTCCCAACTATGGAGTGTACTGCCTAAAGTCAACTGCCAACAAAGCTCCAAGATTTTCCTATAGACATATTCAGTTATTTTTTATGCTTGGGTGTGATCATTTCGTTAACAATAAGAAGGATTTAAGCATATGAACACACACCCAGCATACTTGGGTTCTAGTACTCATCTGGTTTCTTATTATCTTTTTAGCCTTAAGGAAAAAGCCTATTGCTTCAGTCAGTTTGCTTCAAAGATTTATAGTGATAGAGAGGATCAAATGGAAAGGTAAATGTGAGGATACTGTATGGTGTAAGAGAAAAAAATCACTTTAAAAAAGAAAAAAAAAGTCACTGGAGAAATGAATAGTGACTTTATCAAAATAAATTGGGTTTACAAAACATATTGAAAAAACAGTTTCCAAGATAAAGTCTGTAGTGGTTCATCACAAATAACATTTACCCTGTTTAACTGTAGTGATTTCAACCTCAGAAAAGAGCACAATTTTTTAATGTTGACAAAACTATGAGCAACTATGGGAGCGTTTGCCTGAATAGAAAGACCATTGTGTTCTCTGGCTAGTCTCAACAAAGGATGAAATTTACATAAGGCAGCAAAGATTTAAGTTGAATATTTTAGGGAGGGGGCTATATATAAATTTTGACATTGTTTAAATGTAAACTATCAATTTGGTCAGAGGTACAAGGACCCTCATCTCTGATGGTACAGGATGATAACCTAGCTTTCAAACACCACTCACCAAAGGGCATTATAATCCTATTATAAATGGCTAGCAAATTCCAAACCTTTCTGAGCTATATAACCTAACATGATAAAAAAATCTTTTCAACATGATTTTTTATTCAAGAGCTCACACTTGACTGCCAGCCTAAGTGGATACTATCATAGAAGTTCATCTGATAGATATCTTAGTACAAAGCAGTGCTCTGAAGGTCTAGAAGGTGTGCACCTATCAATTTCATAGCATTTTATTTTCAATTCCTCTTGTATAAAAGCATGTTAACCCAGCACTGACAGAAGTAGAGCTACATCAACACAGTACATGAGTAGGATCCAAATAAACCTTCTGGCAGGAGACAGATTCAAAGTATGTGTGGAAGGTATTTGACTTCAACATTAACATGAGGTGAAGGACAGAAACGTCTTTGTTAAGAAAGAGAAATGCTGCAATCATATGCATGTGTATTAACAGAAACTACATTATAAATACTTAAAGTACTGAGTTCTCACATGATGATGACATGGACTCTAGCCCACTGGCTTTGTATTACAGTTCATTTGCATTTGAATTTTGTTTTTCTTATTAGGTGTTTGATCAATTGACAGGTTTTTAATCACTCTTGGTCTCAGTTTCTTTATGTTCACAGTACAGGTAATCACAAGTTGATGAGGGCTAAATAAGAAAGCACATGCAAAGGGCTCTGCAAGCAGAGTTGGTGCTTAGCACAGATTAACTATTATGGTAAAGGTGTTTAACAATTTCAAGTAAAAGGAAGAATCATTGTTTCTGTTCAGAAGTTCTTTTTTTCTCAATTTACCTGGATTTTTTGTTTGTTTGTTTTTCTAATCTTTGCAGAAAAGGAGACAAAATTAAACACGACAAGCAGTGAAGGAAAGAAATAAAGCTTCTAGTGGTTTATGATCACTCTCTCAGTTCATGAAGATGTATGCAGCAGGAAGAAGTCAGTTGCCAGACAAATGTATACTTGGAGAAGGACTGGTCACTGGATAACATTATTTACTGGACCGTAGAGAGGATTTACACAAGAGCGACCCCTGCTGTTTGGAAAGGGAAGTATATGAAACCTTTTATACAGTTACCTGCTTAACATCAGTACACATTTTGGTAGAATACACTGCATAGTCTTATTCTTGCATGAAATGAGGTTGGCCCAGAAATAAAATATAGACTAGTAAATATATTTTTGTTTTAATAATGCCACTGTAGACAAAACCATTTCTAAGTCATAGGTTTTCAAAACCCTATTGGTATCAATCCCTTTCTATTTGGTTGATCTCATCTCATACTGTTCTCCTCCTATTTTGTTATATTCCATTATAATCATTATAATTCAGCCAAACAGACCTTTCCATGCCTCACACTAGCTTCTAAGTCTGTACACTTTTTCTGTGCTATAAAAATCCACCCCCAACCAAATTCCCATGATTGACTCTTAATCATCACTTAGCAGTTTAAGTAGGTGATCCTCATAAAACTTTTCCTGACTTCACAATATAATTTTCCCTTCTCTGTCTATCCCAACAAGATTATGCTTTATCTTCTACATTGTTTTTTTTATCACTATGTGAAATGATCATATCTATACAAGAAACTGTTTATCATCTAATTCTTTGCATTCACCACACTATCCCCCTGTACTTGATCACAGTTGCTCAGTAAGTCTCAATTAATATATTGTCAAATGAATGAAATAAACAGATGGGTCTGACAGAAATGAGTAAAAGATAAATAGATTTTATATTGTTCTCTACCTTGTGTTATCATTAGATAAATTGCTGCATTGTGGAGAGTTCTGGTTCCAAACAAGGTCCCAGATCATTCCTGTTCTAATTTACCATTTAGTCTCTAACCTTTGAACTGTTTCTTTTCTTTAGTAACTGTGGCTCCCTTTCCATTATTTTTGTATTCTGGTATGCCATGAAATTGTTAAGTCCAAATCAAAAACAAAATAAACAAACAATACCCCAAAAAACAACCACCAAACTGGTATTTTTGTACTTACAATACTACTAGTTGGGGTTAAATCTAAATTTTGTCATTATTTTTATCCCCATTTTTCAAGTTATTAATGAGGCTGAGCAGTTTTTCTTATGTTTGTTAGGAATTTGATTTACCCAAGTGACAAGATGAGCCCTGATTTCTTCCACAGTTCCTGACAGCGGACCTTAAAAGCAGCTGTGAGAAAACCAAGGCTAGAATACGGAGAGGATGGTAGACATGTTCTCAGGCCTGAAGACCAGCTCTTTCTCTTCCTAACCATTTCCACCTTCCCAAGCTCTGGATTTCCTTTCTTCTCCACCCCCTTTGCCTCCAGTCATGAAGTTAAAGCCTCGTCCTACCTCCACAAGCTAACTTACATTTATTATCCTTTTCTTTTCCAATGCTCCTACTGTAGAGACTCAAGCCAAAAGAACTAAAATTGTATTCACTGGTTATAGTTATCTTCCCTTATTTTAATCTTACTTTATTCTTATTTTTTCCCATTTTTAAATGATCTTTCATTCTTTAACATTTATACATTTTTGTATCTCATTATCTACAGATTCTTAAACTTTATATTTTAATTATTGAGTTTTAAATGTTTTAGTAACTTGGATCTTATATCTCCTCTTTTTTTTTTTTTTTTTTTTTTTTTTCAGTACGCGGGCCTCTCACTCTTGTAGCCTCTCCCATTGCGGAGCACAGGCTCCACGGCCACAGCTCACGGGCCTAGCTGCTCTGCGGCACGTGGGATCTTTCCAGACCAGGGCACGAACCCGTGTCCCCTGCATCGGCAGGCGGACTCTCAACCACTGCACCACCAAGGAAGCCCTATCTATCTCCTCTATCTTAAATATATCTTTATTTTTTATCTTTGGTGTTCTATACATTTTAATATTTTAATCATTCAAACATATTAATATTTATAGAAAGCATTCAGAATGATGCCAGATAACTGTATATCTATATATACAGATACAGATATCTGTATCTATATCTGTATGTATAACCTTATATCTATTCAAATGCCTGTGGATGTAATTTTGTTTTTTAACAACTTTCTTTTATCCTATTGTATTCTATTTAGACTATTTTAAACTTTGACCATCCACTTATCACTATTTCTTTATTCCAATGTATCCTATATAATATATTGCAACTTACACACACCCGCAAATGCAACTCAAAGAGTACATATGCACACATGATATGTATTTGTATATCTTCTTGTTGTGTAGTTATATACATTTCAAACAAATTCGTACTCATTTTATCACATGTTTACTAATTTTACCACATGATCTTATCACATTGGGCAGGCCTTAAAATGAAGAGTATATCTCCTGTGTTATACTGCTTTCATAAGTATGTTCTAGAAAGGTCACCCACGGGAATCAGTATTCATTTCGGGAAGCATGAGACAAACGCTCTTTAAGCCCCATATTGGATAGATTTAACCTCACAAAATCCTCAGTCTTACACAATTTCAGGCTTTTCCCTCTAGTTGTATACAAGATTAATTTTGTGATAGATGTTTGTCTCCTAGAACAGCCTGCCTATGAGAACATTTGACCTGGCGAATATAAATCACATACTGAATCTGGTACTTGAATTGCATAAATCCACAGAGTAGAGGAGTTTCCAGAAGGTAGTTAAATCTTGCCCTTTGAAATCATGTGCCTGAGCTGGAGAAAGTTACTGTTTCTGTGGCTACTGCTGCCAAAGAGTCACGGGAATACAGGAATAAAGTCAAAACTGGATTTCCCCGAAGTTAAAAGCTTTTTAAGAGTTATGTATGGGGAGTTCTGAAAGGCGTGGCTGAGGGCAACATGGCCACACTGATGAAAGGAGGCCACAGTACTTCGGAAATCTTCCTATTCACCCATGTAATTATGAAGAAACTTACCACTGTAAATTTTATATTGTCACTTTTAATGTACATATTTTATCTCTGCTTTAATACTAAAAGTTTCTCAAAAACAGTATTTATGCATGTTTCATATTTTATCTGCCACTGAACTAAGCCTATGCATAAAATATAATACGTGCTAAATTATTATCTGACAAAAGAATGAATCATAGTATGCTGTTATTTGAATTTTAATCCACTATAGTTGCCTACTCAGCACGAACTGTGCTAAATGAGATACATGATGAGGAAGGAAGAGGGTCACATGTATAAGAGATGTATCGGTTAAAATCTAAATATTCAAAATTATATAGAAGGTTTAAGGCTAGATTATGTCTCTGAGCAGCTGTGTGAGGACCTTGGGACTGCTAGATAACTTGCTTAGGTCTCAAATTTTCTTGCTTGTATTTTTAGTAATAAATGACAGTAATCTATATCCAAGAGGGCTATACTGAGGATGAAGAATGTATGTAAAATGCTTAGCTATTCACATATTCACACCTAATAAATGCTGCTGGACACACAGTAATCACCTAATAAATGATATTTAATGTTTTTGTTGATATAATTATAATAATAATATTGCATATAAATTTAAAGTAACTGCATTTTGAAATGATGTCTACAATAAAAGATAAAAGAATAGAACATAGAACAATAATATTCATCATGAAACTATTGCTCAAATTTTATTCTGTAAAGCAAATGTTTTTTGAGTTTAGTGCCATACAATAAAGTGAAAACCAATTAGGTAAATTAGAACAGTTTATTCCATATTTCCAGTCTTCAGCTCTATTGCACATTGTATTACCACAGAGCTTAACGTAATAATAAAAATAATAGAATATCCATGAAGTGAAGCATTAATAGTCTCACCTGATTACTAGAGATATCAAGCTTTTTGGAAATTTCCTTTTCAAGTTTCTCAAACATTACAGTATTAAATAATCTCAGTTAATCCATCTGTATAAGGAGAGGTAACACAAGCACAGGTATGTATGAATCATTACTCTATTCAAGGTGGTACATGCAAGTATTTATTGACTTCATTACTCAAATAACATTTTTCCTATACTGACTTTTTTTGTAATGTTAGAAAGGCCTTGGATTTGAAATCTGAAGGCCTACTCTGATTATGGCCTACTTATTATCTGCATAACCTAGGACAATATCTTAGTTTCCACATCGGTAAACAGAAATGCAAAACAAAATATAGTTCGGGTTTATATTCAAAGTCAAACGAGATAATGCTGTAAAAGGGCCAACTGCTATTTACATATTTTTAATATGCACACATACACAATATAGAGTGTGAAAATTTAGAAAATACAAATAATTCATACTTCTCTGAATTCCACATACATCTGCACAAAAATACCAGCAAAAATGGATTTAATGAATAAATTTGATGAGAAAAATGGAAAATAGGGGAAGTAAAAAATAATAAGGAAATTGTGAGCTAACAACTGTTTTTAGAAACAAGATTTTGGAAGCCAAGAGCTTTCTGATGGACTAAGAATATTAAATAACTTGTTTCTTTAATAAAATAATAGCCAATATTTGTGGACACTGTAGTAAGATATTTATGTGCCTAATCTCTTTGATCCTCAAAACAACCCACTGAAGTGCACACTACCATGAACCCCATAATTATGAGCTCCATATTAAAGTTATAATACCCAAAGTTCAAAGTGTTTATTTAAATTGTGCAAAAGCACACTTAGTAAACTGTCAATTGAAACCTGGCCTGTGTGACTACAAAGTCCATACTTTTAATTATGATTTACCACATCAGTATATATTTATTTATTAAGTAAGAAGGTATAGCAATAGTCAATCCTAATAATTTTCTGAATAATACTGTCTACAACTCAAGAGATCTAGGTGTGCTATAAATACATCCTTTCTCCTAACCAGTAAACTCATTATTATAAGTGATACCACAGTATGTCTGGACATCCCTAATTCTTCTGTCCTTTACTTTCATATTTCAAGTCTGAAGCAATATATCCAGCACATGTCATGCTGGTAGTGAGAATATAATTTCCTAATAACACTGAGAACTCTACTCAATAGAATTTTATTGTGCCATTGTTTCTCTTGTACTAGTTACAAGGCACCAAAGAATTAAGATGGGGAGAATTACCTTTCTTCTGTCTAATATAAATGGGTGCATATGCTTCTTTTGAAGAGGTCATATTTCTTATATTATAAAAATTAATTGGCAGGTTTACTGAAAAGTAGAACCAGCAGATGTGTATAAACATTATAAATCACTTTAAAAATGTTCAAATCAACCTGTTTATTTCATTTTATAACATTACAAGTCAAGCTCCCCATAAAGCTGTCCAAATTATTTCTATATTCACACATACTTCATAATCTGACACTCAAATAGAAAGAGTCATGCTTCTGGGACTTCAAAGATATTAGAAAGTAAACAACTGATAAAAATATGTTATTTTTCACAAAAGGCTGTTGGCTTGAATGTTTCATGTTTTTTGGAAACAAGTCAGGATATTTTAATATTTAAATAGTCTAAGTTTCACACATTTTAGATGATGCAATCCAGAATTAAGTGATGCGACATGGTGATCACGCCATATGCAAGTAATAGTTCCTATCTTACCAACTTTCTAACGTTGTAAGATCCAAGTAGAGGAGCACTTTGAGAAACCACTAATATGGTAGGGCAACATAAACATACACATTATGCATATAATAGAAAGATACTCGAAAGTAAAGACTCCATCAGAGATTCTCTTTGACTGTTTCTAGGACATGACAAGAGAAATTAAAAAAAAAAAATACTTGCTTAGGTGACTGGACTTATCCTTCTAAAGAACTTAATGGACTAATTTTTCTTTATACAGAGTTACAAGACTACCTCCTGTTCTGTAGACAATTGCATTGTCTGCTTCAAATACCATGTTTGCAAGCATGCACAGGCACAATGAAAATCACCTATGTGTACACACACACACGAACACACAAAGCTGGATCATATAATCCCTTTCATACAATTGAGAAAAAAATTAAGTTCAGTATAATTTGGTTAACAAGTGCTTAGCTTCTAGGTGTCTATTTCCTAAAATAGAGCCTTTTCCACTGAGTAGATACCTATTAATATTAAAATACAACCTAAAGCTGTCAAGAGCGTATTTTTCTCCAAAATATACTATGATCCAAAAGACCTGGGATGTCAAAAGCAAGTCAAGCACAATACAGTCATGAGTTTTCATATACTTCTGATTCTATTCAGCGACAAAGCTTTATGATACTTTTCAGAGTACCAATTTATACTTGTGAAACAAATGAAAACAGACATTTTAACTGCGAGTGAAAATAACAAAAGTGCTAAATTATTCTCATTTGAGACAGCACAAGCACAGTGCTTATTTTTGGATGGCTTTTAACAGACTCCCAAATCATCCTCAGAATAAACAGAAATTTTAAAAATATCTCAAGGAGTTGTATTTTTCTCTATCATCCATCTTCTCCCTGCATGCCAATAGCAAGACATCTGGATGCAAAGTGAAAATATTCAGGAAGCTAACTGAAAGGACTGTCCATAGGAAGCTTAACAATTGGATATGTCTTAGCAACTGGATATAGATACAAATGTGAGACATCAAACAAACAAGAATTGTAATTTAAAAATATAAGTCAAATCATGTCACTCCCCGGGTTTCTGCTTTCTTGCTGTATTTAACTAAGTTCAAATTCCCTATCTACTCCTAAAATTCCCTATCACTCTGACCATACCTCCTACCATCCAACTCCATTTCCCATTCATTAACCTCTAGCCATACTGGCGTGAATTGTCCCTCAAGTATGTCAAGCTCCTTTTCCCGTTTCCTCTTACTGGAAAGTGTAATGTCCACTACTCTCCCCAATCTTGCTAAGGCTGACATCATATCATTCAGGTTTCAGCTCCAATATCACCTCCATAGAAAGGTCATGTTGATAACTCAATGCTAAAGTGACCCCAGTGCTTTCCAGTCACTCTCTCTCATAGGTATCCCTATGATTTATCTTTACTCAAGACCACTTGTATCTGTTCATTTATTAGCTGTTTCACCACTGTCCTTTAAAACCCAAGAGAGCAGGGGCTTTACCTGCTCTCTGTGACTATCACCTAGAAGAGTCCCTGGTACTTATAGGAACTCAAAAATGTTAGTTAAGTAAGTGAAATAAAAACAGTAAATTCTTAGCCTGCTGCTAACAAAAATTAAAGCTCCATTAGGACATTTACATTAGTTTCTTTACAGTCTATGCTATTTATTTAGTTTTCTATTAATTCTTCAGCTCTTTCATCTCATTCTTAATCCTTAAATTCTCTAGATTACTCCCAAGCATATATTATTTCAGATTGATTAAGAATAATTTGATCAAATTAAGGTTAAAAAAACTCCATTGTTATTGTTATTCAATTTCTGTTACTATTATTGATTGATTTGTGAGAGAAAGGTCACCTATACATATGAATATTCAAAAACAGTATTTTTCATGATTTGTCAGTTTTCACTTATATTTGTCAGCAAAGTTTTTTTAGTTTTATTTATATGCAATTTACCTATCACAAAATCACCATTTTATTATGAATTAGCATGAAGGACATTTTCGTGTTTTAGAGATGTTCTCCTTAAGAGTGTTCCTCTCTTATGTGTCCTTTAATATCTCTTTCTTTGATCAGACTAGAAGTGTGCCATTTTATTTTAAATTTTGACCAAAGCATCATTTCTTGCATTAATCCATTCTGTTTCCTTCCTAATTGATTGATTTCTCTCTCTCTTTTTTTTTTTTTTTTTTACCAAAATTTTCTCTGTTCTCTTGGGATTGTTTTATTTTCTAAGCTCTTTATATGAATGTAAAGATAATATATGTAACTATTCTTTTAAAATTAGGTATGTGCTTCTGAGTAGAGATAGCACTATACATAAATTTCTTATGCAGTGTTCTCTATCACATTTTATAATGGATACCTGCCATAAAAGAGGCACCGAGAGCCAGAATACAGCTGCACCTAGTCTCTCTTCCTCACATCTCATTCCCCTGGCCATAATCAAGGAGGCTCAGAAACAAAATATTAATGGAAAAGGAAAAAAGAGATCATGACAAAATTTCCACAGCTGGTCTCTGGGCCATAGATGAGGTCTGCAGTGGAAGAAGAGAATCAATAAAGGAATGCAAGACAGAGCTACCAGATTGGATTTATGAATACAGGAAAGATAGTTTTAATTATCAAAAGTGAAACTGTTCTTATAGTTGAAAGTCATCAGAAATCTATGAGATAGATTGTCAAATTATGTGGGAAAAATCAGAGCAAAATCAGAGCAAGTTTGGAAGCAGTTATGGATGAAAAGTCTATCATTTTCCTATTTATATATACCACTGAATTCAGTTGACAATCTATTACAATTATATCAAATGTTAATTAAAATCAGATAATTACACATAAAGATTGAAATAATTTATATGACTAAAGATACATATATAACATATATATAACAATGAATATATATGTTTACTAATATGAGTAAACATAAATATTTACTCATATTATCTGTCAAGAAATGTGACTATTTCATGTTAGCCTTGTCTATTAATATGCAAACATTCTTAAATTATGCGAATATGTAATCTACCAAAATTATAATTTGGAGGGGAAGAGTTAATTTTATTTTTTCTTTATTTTCTTAAAGAAGAAGTTGGAAGATATTTCCCCCAAGCATTACTAGAGATCATAAAAATTCTGATTTAACTTACTGATCTAGGAGAACATCAGGGGCAAAACTTTGAGAAATAATTATTTCATTATACTTAGCTCATAATCACTGTCATATTTTGAAGTATAATTTAACTCATTTTTGGATGAAAACTATTTTTAAATATCCTGTAAACATTTATACAACATATATGAGAAAATAAGCATATATAAGAATGTATTAAGGGCTTCCCTGGTGGCACAGTGGTTGGGATTCCGCCTGCCGATGCAGGGGACATGGGTTCGTGTCCCGGTCCGGGAGGATCCCACATGCCGCGGGGCGGCTGGGCCTGTGAGCCACGGCCGCTGGGCCTGCACGTCCGGAGCCTGTTCTCCGCAACGGGAGAGGCCACAGCAGTGAGAGGCCCGCGTACCGCAAAAAAAAAAAAAAAAAAAAAAAAAAAAAAAAAAAAGAATGTATTAAGTTCTTGCTGCTTGCATAGTACTATGATCAGGAAAGTGTGATAAATAAGAAATATAAAGTTATTTTTCCATAGTCAAAAGGTGTCATTGTCTAATAATTTAGGTTCCCTTCCCCATTTTCCCCCTAAGCTTGCATATTCTAAGGTAAATATTCAACTGCACTTGGCTATGGACGAATTTGCCACTGAGTGAACCAACACAAACCTAAACCCACTGTGTGACAAAGCAGTAAGGCTTCAAAGGCTGAAGCCAGGAGAAAGAACACTGAAAAAAGTCAAAGACCAAGAATTTTTTAAGGCTAACTGAAAGGTCCCAGACTCAAATGGGATTCTGTGAAGATGGAGAGGGTCTCTTCTAAAATATCTGACATCCAATTTCCTGCTATCCTTAGTGAATGCAAGACTAGGTCACACTTAATTTAATTTAGAAAAATAAATAAATATTATATATCTTATAAATAGAAGTCAGATGTTTAGATAGTTGTAATATATCAGTATTCATTTCCTGAGCTTGGTGGGTCTTTTGGTAGTTATGAATAAGAATGTACTTGTTTATAGAAAATACCCTCTAAGTATCCTAGGGTAAGAGGACATTAGGTGGCAACTTCTTAAACAGTTCAGAAATAAAAATGTTCTTTGTACTGTTCTAAGTAGTTTTAGGTCACTAGGAAATTAAAGATTTTACCAACCAGAAACAAAGTTATTCCTCAAGTGGTTAAAATATTCTTTGGGGTCCCGTGTAATATATGTTAGTAAATTATTTGAATACTAATTCTATTAAAAATACACTTATTAAAACAATGCAAATTATTTTAGATGGTGTATGAGACTTTGGATGAATACCTTTATTGTTCTTCTCTGAGTTGTAGTATCTTCATTTATAAAATAGTAAAATATTAAGTCAATAATTTGTACACACATAAAATTATACACTGGTTTAACATCCTGAACCATAGGTGAAGACAATTAATCTGGATTTCTGAAGGGAATTAGCTGATCTATGCCTTTAAGGGTAACTTAAAAGAAAGAACAAATATATGCATAAATAAAGGAACAGAAGTTAAAAATGTCAAATGCTTGGCAGACTAGTCAGATAACTTTGAGACATACCAACCTGTCAGGGGCTTTTTTTATTGATATGCAATGGAAGAGAGAGATGAAGAGGCATTGTTTATGCAGAGTTTGGAGACCACTAATAGGAAAGTGTTTTAGTAAGGGAATGACATTTTTATTCTGCTGCATGTAGGCTTGTTTAATTATTGTTAACATGACTAATGCAGAGAACAGTTAGAGTCAGTTATGGTAAGCAGATAACGGGGAGATGAAAGCAGGTGGTAATGGCACTCAAAGGGAAAAGAAAGAGTAAATTTTCAATCCTTCAATGGCAGAACTAGAATATATTGATGACTGAGCTGAAGTGTAAGTAGATCACAACAGGATATCTGAACCCTGGAAATCAGAACATAGTATATCACTCCAGAAATACTTTACAGTTGTAGGAAAATGAACAAATTCAAGGAGTAATTCCACTTGACGTGTCTAATTTTAAAAATCTAGGGACTTCCCTGGTGGCACAGTGGTTAAGAATCCTCCTACCAATACAAGGGACATGGGTTCGATCCCTGGTCCGGGAAGATCCCACATGCCACTGAGCAACTAAGCCCATGCACCACAAATACTGAGCCTGTGATCTAGAGCCCACGAGCCACAATTACTGATCCCACGTGCTGCAACTACTTAAGCCTGCCCACCTAGAGCCTGTGCTCCATAGCAAGAGAAGTCACTGCAATGAGAAGCCCATGCACTGCAACAAAGAGTAGCCCCTGTTCACCGCAACTAGAAAAAACCTGGGCTCAGCAATGAAGACCCAACGCAGCAAAACATAAATAAATAAATTTTTAAAAATCTAATAAAGTACATGAGTTATGTGTACATGTACCTACATATACAAATGTATCTGAGCTATTTCAGCTCACTGTAATGACACATTTCATTATCATTACACAAATAAATGATGTGGTATAAATTGATAAAACTGCTGCAGAAGCATACATTATAAAATGATTTTGTATAGATGGTGAGATACTCAAGAAGAAGACTGCCACAAAGCAAGAGTAATGTAAAACTGTAATTTATACATATATATAACATATATATATACACACATATGTGTGTATGTTTATATATCCATTATATTATACGTTTAACTTATATGAGTCTATTTAGTGTTTAATATATAAACACACAACTTAAAGAATACATGCATAGATGTATAATATATTGTCCAAAAGAACTCTAATGGTTTTTATGTCCAATTTCTCAAAGGGGATAACTTTCCACTTAGAAGTAAGCTTATTAATATTCATATCAGTTTGAATTTTAAATATTTAGAACCCTCAAACAAATATTTTTGAATTTGTATGCAAACCTTAAATTGTTTATTAAGTTTGTGCTTTCAAAAAATATACATTTAGGGAAATTGATAACTCTTCAGTTAAAAAAAATATTTTACTCTAATTAGGTATTTATCCTGGGGAAAGAAGAATAAAGAGGTTAAGGACCTTAAATAAGATTATATGACTAAAATGTCAATTCTCTTCTAGTCTTTTTATGTTGCCCACTAGTTTAGTCCTTCACAAAGGCAAAGACTATCTTCATTTCATAAGATTTGAATGTCTAAGTGTTAAAGTGCATTATTTTGCAACTAGAATCAATTAAATAAAACAGGAACCTAATTAAAAATAATTTATGAAAGACAAATATACAGTCCTATGAGACTTAAAGTCAACTCTTTTGTCACTTTTTAATATTAACAGTAAGTTAAATGACATTAATTACACTAATAAATAAAACAAAACAGAAGGAAAATAATACTTTTTCTTCTTAATATTCCCCTGAAGTAATGTTACCAAACTGATTTTTTCCAAGTGTCTAGCAAAAGTTCCAATTAAAAAAAAAAAGCAAAAACACACAGCTACAATCTGAAGTCTGAAAATAACGTTATGGCTCTAGAATCTTTTTTTTTTTTTTTTTTTTTGGTATTTCCCCAGGACTGAGGATTTTGAATAAAATAAAAAAAATCCTACCCCTTAAATATAATTGGAAGAATTTATACTATTCCAAATCAAAAGCAGCTGGGAGTCTACTTTCCTCACTGGGGTTCTATGAAAATAAAATAAGAGAATATCTAAACAAAATCTTTGGAAAACACAGTAATTTCAGTTCAGAGTCTGCAGAACAGAACTATAAACTGAGCTCTAGTCTATACCTTAATGTAGTGGTCCCCAACCTTTTTGGCACCAGGGACTGGTTTTGTGGAAGACAATTTTTCCAGGGACCAGAGGCAGGGATGGTGTCAGGATAATTCAAGTGCATTGCATTTATTGTGCACTTTATTTCTATTATTATTACATTGTTATATATAACGAAATAATTATTCAAGTCACCATAATGTAGAATCAGTCGGAACCCTGAGCTTGTTTTCCTGCACCTAGATGGTCTCATCTGGGGGAGATGACAGACAGTGACACCCAAAGTGTGTTGCTTATGCCCAATCTACTCTGTAAGATGCAGCTTAATTGTCACTTGCCACTCACTGATAGGGTTTTGATATGAGTTTGCAAGCAACTGATTTATTATGGTCTCTGTGCAGTCAAACCTCTCTGCTAATGATAATCTGTATTTGCAGCCACTCCCCAGTGTTAGCATCACCGCCTCAGCTCCCCCTCAGATCATCAGACATTAGATTCTCATAAGGAGCACACAACCTAGATCCCTCACATGTGCAGTTCACAGTAGGGTTCTCCTATGAGAATCCAATGCCATTGCTGATCTGACAGGAGGCGGAGCTCAGGCGGTAATGTGAGTGATGGGGAGCAGCTGTAAATACAGAGGAAGCTTCGCTCGCTCGCCCGTCGCTCACCTCTTGCTGTGGACCTTGGTTCCTAACAGGCCATGGACTGATACTGGTCCATGGCCCAGTGGTTGGGGACCCCTGCCTTAATGGCAAAGTCTTTAGCTCACCAAAGAAGAATGTCCCATGCATTTCCAAGGGATCAGTTCCCTGAAAGTATATTTATTCAGAAAGTTTATGTTATTACTGATTATCTAAAAATAATAAACATTTCTTTTTTCACAGCACAACTCTGGAAGTAAATATTCAAACGTTTAATAAACTCCTATCAATGGAAGATGGAAAGTAAATCCCATATTTAATTTAATAATGTAGGTCATTAACTTATTAGAGGGTAAAACTGTAAGGGTATATTGCTGTTAAAAGCATGAAAAAAATCATTAATTTTTTTAAGAAAAATAACTAATAATTTCTGCAAGCAGATTATATAAGTAATGATGAGCTCTGATATTCAGAATAATTATTTTGGCCTAATTCATTTGAAAAATATTTCCAATATAAAAAATAAATGTTATAGGAATGATGAAACTTTCATTAGTGGCCAGAGAAAAGCATCAGCTTCTAAAATTTTTATCAATTACTGGAGTCTGGGATATCCAACTAAAAATATATATAAAAAGAAGAAGTGCAACATTCATTTCAGAAGAGAGTAGAGGTTTAGGGAGAAGTTCTATAATAATAAAGTCATATATTTTGGTTGCCATTTAACAAAAAAGAATGGCATCTTATGCCCTAGAGGGCTAAGATCACACTCTCCCTCAGATGCTGCCCTGGAGCTAAATCTGTATTTAACACCAGGTAAAAATTTTTATGACTGTAGGTAGCAGCTTAAAGGGGCACATTAAAATGATATAAATGTTTTCCATATACTGTAGGAGATGAGAACTATCCACCTTCAAGGAGAGATCCTCCAATTTTATGTACTTGGGGGGCAAAAAAAACTGCCTTATTCCATTCCCACATCCAGCTCTTTGACCTTGCACACTTCTGTACATATATATCAACAAAAAACAATGCAGAGAATAAAACATTTGAAGAAACTGAAGAAATATAGAGGTCAGCATTTTCCACATTATTTCAACTATACACTGCATGCAAAAAGTCTGCATTAATATGGAAAATACTGTATTCTATAACCCTTTCTCAGAGAGTCAGACATTAAGGCATCTAAAATAAAGAAGACTTTTCAACCATTTTAAATCTAATATTTCTCTCTCTCTCTCTCTCTTTTTTTTTTTTTTTTTTACTAATACACTCTTTCATAGTGGGAACACCTAATAGCATCCCACAGAGCTGCTTTCCATGGAACAATCTCTGAGATCATCATAGATAATATTTTCTTTACAATGTATGGTATTAATTCTTTCTACTATGGTCTCATAACTTAAATGCAGTGGATATTTTAAAACAATGAAATAGTATTACAATATTCCTTCAGAAAGAGTCATAGCAGGCCAGGATATTGTAATAAAGCATAATGACTCTCAATTATATTTTAAGTGGATAGAAAATCTAATGATCTTATGTTTTATTTACATGACTGTTGTTTTTTGCACTAGATATTGACAAATCTCATGATATGTATAATTCTAAAGAGACAATGTAGGGTTTCTAAAGTGAAAGCAGAAAGGGAAAAAATAAGCTTAGTTTTGTATTCTGTATAGTTTGTTGATAACATCTGTTACAATTTCCTATAGTGTTCCCATATAGAAAGTCTTACAATGTACTTTTAAAAAATGCTACTGCTACAGAGGTCTAAAGTGAATTAATCCTGGATTGGTTCAAGGTGGCCGAGTAGAAGGATGTGCATTCACTCCCTCTTGCAAGAGCACTGGAATCACAACTAACTGTGAACAATCATTGACAAGATGACACTAGAACTCACCAAAAAAGAAACCCCATATGCAAAGACAAAGGAAAAGTCCCAATAAGACTGTAGGAGGGGTGCAATCACAATAAAATCAAATCCCATAACCATTGGGTGGGTGGCTCACAAACTGGAGAACAATTATACCACAGAAGTCCACCCACTGGAGAGAAGGTTCTGAGCCCCATGTCAGGCTTCCCAACCTGGGGGTCTAGCAATGGGAGGAGGAATTCCCAGAGAATCAGACTTTGAAGGCTAGTGTCATATGATGGCAGGACTTCAACAGCACTGTGGGAAATAGTCTCCACTCTTGGAGGGCACACACAAAGTAGTGTGTGCATCAGGATGCAGGGGGAGAAGCAGTGATCCCACAGGAGACTGCACCAAACTACCTGCTAGTGTTGGAGGGTCTCCTGCAGAGGTGGAGGGGGTGGCTGTGGCTCACCATAGGGACAATGACACTGGCAGTGGAAGTTCTAGGAAGTACTCCTTAGCATGAGTCCTCCCGGAGTCCATGATTAACCCCACCCAAGAGCTTCTAGGCTCCAGTGTTGGGCTGCCTCAGGCAAAACAACCAACAGGGAGGGCACTCAGCCCCATTATCAACAGACAAGTGGATTAAAGTTTGACTGAGATCTGCCCACCAGAGCAACACCCAGCTATACACACAACAAGTCCATCCAATCACGAAGCTTGTACAAGCCTCTTAGAGGGGCTCATCCACCAGAGGGCAGAGAGCAGAAGCAAGAAGAACTACAATCTTGCAGCCTGTGGGGGAAAAAAAAAAACATATTCATAGAAAGACAAAAAAATGAAATGGCAAAGGACTATGTACCAGATGAAGGAACAAGACAAAACCCCAGAAAAACAATTAAATGAAGTGGAGATAGGCAATCTTCCAGAACAAGAATTCAGAATATTGATAGTGAAGATGATCCAGGACCTTGGGAAAAAAAAAACAGAGGCAAAGATTGAGAAGATGCAAGAAATGTCTAACAAAGACCTAGAAGAATTAAAGAACAGAGATGAACAATATGATAACTGAAATGAAAAATACACTAGAAAGAATCAACAGCAGAATGACTGAGGCAGAAGAATGGATAAGTTACTTGGAAGACAGAATGGTGGAATTCACTGCCATGGAACAGAATAAAGAAAAAAAGAATGAAAAGAAATGAAGACAGCCTAAAAGACCTCTGGGACAACATTAAATGCACCAACATTCACATTATAGGGGTCCCAGAAGGAGAAGAGAGAGAGAAAGGACCCGAGAAAATATTTGAAGAGATTATAGTCGAAAACTTCCCTAACATGAGAAAGGAAATAGCCATCCAAGTCCAGGAGGCACAGAGAGTATCAGGCAGGATAAACCCAAGAGAAACACATCAAGATACATAGTAATCAAATTGACAAAAATTAAAGACAAAGAAAAATTATTAAAAGCAACAGGGGAAAAATGACAAATAACATAAAGGGAACTCCCATAAGGTTAACAGCTTATTTCACAGCAGAAACTCTACAAGCCAGAAAGGAATGGCAAAATATATTTAAAGTGGATTGGAAGAATTAAAGTGATGAAAGGGAAGAACCTACAACCAAGATTACTGTACCCAGGAAGGATCTCATTCAGATTTGATGGAGAAATCAAAAGCTTTACAGACAAGCAAAAGCTAAGAGATTTCAGAATGTAAAGGAACTTCTCTAAGTGGGAAACACAAGAGAAGAAAAGGACCTACAAAAACAATTAAGAAAATGGTAACAGGAACTTACATATCGATAATTACCTTAAATGTGAATGGATTAAATGCTCCAACCAAAAGACACAGGCTTGCTGAATGGATATAAAAACAAGATGTATATATATGCTGTCTGTAAGAGACCCACTTCAGACCTAGGGACACATACAGACTGAAAGTGAGGGGAGGGAAATAGATATTCCATGCAAATGGAAATCAAAAGAAAGCTGGAGTAGCAATACTCATATTAGATAAAATGAACTTTAAAATAAAGAATGTTACAAGAGACAAGGAAGGACACCACATAATGATCAAATGATCAATCCACAAGAAGATATAACATTTATAAATATATATGCACCCAACATTGGAGCACCTCAATACATAAGGCAAATGCTAACAACTATAAAAGAGGAAATTGAGAGTAACACAATAATAGTGGGTACTTTAACACCTCACTTACACCAATAGACAGATCATCCAGACAGAAAATTAAAAAGGAAATGCACGCTTTAAATGACACAATAGACCAGATAGATGTAATTGATATTTATAGGACATCCCATCTGAAAACAGCAGATTACACTTCCTTCTCAAGTTCACATGGAACATTCTCCAGGATAGACCACATCTTGATCACAAATCAAGGCTTTGTAAATTTAAGAAAACTGAAATCATCTCAAGCATCTTTTCTAACCACAATGCTATGAAACTAGAAATCAGTTACAGGGTAAAACAATGTAAAAAGTAAAAACAGATGTAGGCTAAACAATACATTATTAAATAACCAAGAGATCACTGAAGAAATCAAACAGGAATCAAAAAATACCTGGAAGCAAAGGACAATGAAAACACGATGATCCAAAACCTATGGGATGCAGCCAAAGCAGTTCTAAGAGGGAAGTTTATAGCAATACAAGGCTACTTCAAGAAACAAGAAAAATCTCAAATAAACAATCTAACCTTACACCTAAAGGAACTAGAGAAAGAAGAACAAACAAAACCCAAAGTTAGTAGAAGGAAAGAAATCATAAATATCAGAGGCGAAATAAATGAAATAGAAACAAAGAGGACAGTAGCAAAGATCAATAAAACTAAAAGCTGGTTCTTGAAGAAGATAAACAAAATTTATAAACCTTTGGCCAGATTCATCAAGAAAAACAGGGAGAGGACTAAAATCAATTAAATTAGAAATGAAAAAGAAGAAGTTACAATGGACACCACAGAAATACGAATCATAAGAGAATACTACAAGCAACTCCATACCAATAAAATGGACAACCTGGAAGAAATGGACAAATTCTTAGAAAGGTATAACCTTCCAAGACTGAACCAGAAAGAAATAGAAAATATGAACAGACCAATCACAAGTAATGAAATTGAAACTCTGATAAAAAATCTTCCAACAAACAAAAGTCCAGGACCAGATGGCTTCACACATGAACTCTATCAAACATTTAGAGAAGAGCTAACACCCATACTTCTCAAACTCTTCCAAAAAATTGCAGAGGAAGGAACACTCCCAACCTCATTCTACAAGGCCACCATCACCCTGATACAAAAACCAGACAAAGATACTACAAAAAAAGAAATTACAGACCAATATCACTGATGAATATAGATGCAAAACTCCTCAAAAAAATACCAGCAAACAGAATACAACAACACATTAAAAGCATCATACACCATGATCAAGTGGAATTTTCCCCAAGGATGCATGGATTCTTCAATATATGCAAATCAATCAATGTGATACACCATATTAACAACTTGAAGATAAAAAGCATATGATCATCTCAATAGATGCAGAAAAAGTTTTTGACAAAATTCAACACCCATTTATGACAAAAACTCTCCAGAAAGTAACCATAGAGGGAACCTACCTCAATATAATATAGGCCATATACGACAAACCCACAGCCAACACCATTCTCAATGGTGAAAAACTGAAACCACTTCCTCTAAGATCAGGCACAAGACAAGGATGTTCATTCTCACTCCTATTATTCAATATAGTTTTGGAAGTCCTAGCCATGGGAATCAGAGAAGAAAAAGAAAGAAAAGAATCCAAATTGGAAAAGAAGAAGTAAAACTCTCAATGTTTGCAGATGACATGATATTATACATAGAGAATCCTAAATATGTTATCAGAAAACTACTAGAGTTAATCAATGAATTTGGTAAAGTTACAGGATACAAAATTAATGCACAGAAATCTCTTGCATTCCTATACACTAATGATGAAAAGTCTGAAAGAGAAATTAAGGAAACACTCCCATTTAGCACTGCAACAAAAAGAATAAAATACATAGGAATAAAACCTACCTAAGGAGACAAAAGACCTTTACTCAAGAAACTATAAGACACTGATGAAAGAAATCAAAGATGACAAAAACAGATGGAGAGATATACCATATTCTTGGATTGGAAGAATCAATATTGTGAAAATGACTATACTACCCAAAGCAATCTTCAGATTCAATGCAATACCTATCAAATTACCAATGGCATTTTTTACAGAACTAGTACAAAAATCTTAAAATTTGTATGGAAACACAGAAGACCCCAAATAGCCAAAGCAATCTTGAGGGGAGAAAAATGGAGCTGGAGAAATCAGGCTCCCTAACTTCAGACTACACTACAAAGCTACAGTAATCAAGACAATATGGTACTTGCAAAAAAAGCAGAAAAAAAATCAATGGAACAGGATAGAAACCTCAGAGGTAAACCCATGCACCTATGATCAACTAATCTATGACAAAGCAGGCAAGAATATACAATGAAGAAAAGACGGTCTCTTCAATAAGTGGTGCTGGGAAAACTGGACAGCTACATGTAAAAGAATGAAATTAGAACACTCCCTAACAAACAGAAAATAATAAACTAAAAATGGATTAAAGACCTAAATGTAAGGTCAGACCCTATAAAACTCTTAGAGGAAAACATAGGCAGAACATTTTATGACATAAATCACAGCAAGATCCTTTTTGATCCACCTCCTAGAGAAATGGAAATAAAAACAAAGATAAACAAATGGGACCTAATGAAACTTAAAAGCTTTTGCATAGCAAAGGAAACTATAAACAAGAGGAAAAGACAATCCTCAGAATGGGAGAAAATATTTGCAAACAAATCAATGGACAAAGGATTAATCTCCAAAATATATAAACATCTCATGCAGCTCAATATTGAAAAAACAAACAATCCAATCCAAAAATAAGCAGAAGACCTAAATAGACATTTCTTCAAAGAACATATACAGATGGCCAAGAGGCACATGAAAAGCTGTTCACCTCACTAATTATTAGAGAAACGAAAATCAAAACTACAATGAGGTATCACCTCACACCACTTTGAATGGGCATCATCAGAAAATCTATAAACAACAAATGCTGGAGAGGGTGTGGAGAAAAGGGAACTCTCTTACACTGTTGGTGAGAATGTAAATTGATACAGCCACTATGAAGAACAGTATGGAGGTTATTTAAAAAACTAAAAATAGAATTACCATATGACCCAGCAATCCCACTACTGTGCATATACCCAGAGACACGTGCAGCCCAATGTTCATTGCAGCACTATTTACAATAGCCAGCTCATGGAAGCAACCTAAATGCCCATCAACAGGTGAATGGATAAAGAAGATGTGGTACATATATAGAATGGAATCTAACTCAGCCATAGAAAGGAATGAAATTGGGTCATTTGTAGAGACGTGGATGGACCTTGAGAGTGTCATACAGAGTGAAGTAAGTCAGAAAGAGAAAAACAAATATCGTATATTAACGCATATATGTGGAATCTAGAAAAATGGTACAGATGAACCGGTTTGCAGGGCAGAAACAGAGACACAGATGTAGAGAACAAACGTATGGACACCAAGTGGGTAAAGCGTGGGTGAGGTGGAGTGGGATGAAAATATAAATAAATAAATAAAGTTAATTAATCCTTATGGTTAATGATTTAAGTAGATTAAACACTCAGTGGTGCATATCTTTTGAGAGTTAAAATAAACTGCAAAGGGTACAATCACTAAAACATATATAACTTCATTTCAAGTGACAGTTTCAAGTGCTAAGTCTTTTAAAATTTCCCTACTTATATGAAAGTAGGAAAATAGAAGTATTTATGCTATTTTTTTGTATTGGCTGTACAGACTAATTTGCTCACTCAGCAATTTTGTCAGTTACTCTTACTACATATTTCTTTAGGGATACTAAGCAACATAAACAAAATTTAATTCTTAAAATTCTTGTTTTGCTTTCTCATTTAATAACCAAATTTGCTTATTACTCCTCTAATTATGATTCAAATCCTTATTTAAAAAAAAATAGCTGAGAAGCAAGAGAAATGAATGCTTAATGGACAGTCTATATCTTACCACTAGGGGTCGTTGTCAGCGCATGAGACACAGCAAGCCAGAACAGAGTTTAGTTTTACTACGTTGTAATTCGATACTCAAATATGAAAATAATTTATGCCATTATACTTTCCCCCATATTTTAGAGCATTATGTTTTAATATGACTTATCAGAGTACAGATAAATAAAAATTTCCACTGCATATAATCTTTGGAAAAGCACAGTTACTAAAATTGGAATGTATATCACCAGTATAGCCTAATTTTATCTTAATTTTCCTTGCATTAATATTGAATCCCTAAGAAATTATGCCGACAAAAAATAAAAATACCCTTCCCTCCATATAAACACACCCCTCACACGTAACACCATTGCCTTTAACAATCAAAAACAGCACAGCTTCATAACCAGGGATGGTAAACCTATGTCTTCTCAGGACTCTATAGAAAAGCTATATACTAACTTTTTTAAGAAGTAGTTTTGAGAATTCACTTAACTTTCACAAAAACTGGAAGAAAAGATGTTATTCTTTAGGGAATTATATATTAATATCAGGTATATCTTAAAAAGCTAATCTGGATTCTAAATCAATAGTGCATAAAATAAGACTGACATATTTAGACAGTCATAGTAGTAGTGTAGTAATAGTAAGAATAGAAATGTTCAGAAAGTTATATAAACATTTTGAATTAACTGTCTGTTTTATCTTAGAAGAAAATGGTTCAACAGGAGATTAAATGACTTAAGAAAACAAAAGAAATCAATGATAAAATACATATTAGAATGCATCAATAAAAAATCTAAAGCAAAGATTTGTTTTAGGAAACATGCTTATTGGGCTGTGTATTTACACATATCAATACTCTAAGTTTAGAAAACATGTTCACATAATAAAAATGAATAAAGTCAAGTCATATATTAAAATAACAACAACACACATACACACACACACACAGGTACACATACATAAGCTAGGTACTGGGAAAATTATTCTCTTCTCCATGCAGATGTATTCACTGCTAATATACTGATACATGTCAATATAGAGAATTAAAAATTTAAAAATAATAACAAAGCGTTCTTTGGATATCACATGCTATTAGCAAACATAATCTTACAGTTAGACAACCCAAGGAGGATAAACCGTGATACTAAAGAAAATCTTGCTAAAATTTTTTTTATATACTACGCAAATGTAAAAATGTGAGATATTCAACTATCTTCAAATACAAAGGATATATATGATATACACTATAGTTAGGACTGCCATATTTAACAAATAAAACTTCAAACAATACTATAGATATATGTATACTAAAAATATTTGCTGTTTATCTGAAATTTAAATTCAACTGGACATCCTCTATTTTATCTGGTGACCCTAACTACAGTACAATGTATGACAAATTACGATCATTAATAGTTTTCTTTTGTTTTACACTTTGCCTAAAAATGAAACAAAAAGATTTAGTCAAGATGCTAGAAAACACTAAAAAATAAAATTAGGTAGTATTGGAAAGAGGGAAATAAGTATGTTTTATATTACAGTTAACAAAATTTTTAAATGATGGCTTACATATATTGGCAAGCTGTAATACATTTCAATGTTTTTAGTATCTATGAAACTCTTTTAGCCAGTGCTAATGTCATGTGACTCTTTGTTTTTATTTTTGTGTTAAATCTTGGATCTGATTTTAGACATCAACTAGGTTCAACTCATATCAAACTAGGATAACTTGATAGAAATTTCCATCCTGACCGAACACTTCAAGTGACAGGAAACCTTCATCCCATGGAGAAAAGCAGTTGTTTTCCAACAACTCTTATAATTCAAATGTATTTTATTAATTAAAATAAATCTTTTGAATTCCACTCTTTTGTTTCAGTTTAGCTCTTTGGCTATATACTAGTTATACTCAACAAATATAGTTTTAAAATTTATTTCTTTTAAATCTCTTGCCTTTTTCTGTCTAGTACTTTAAAAACATATAAATTGTAGAATATTAGTAAACTTTCAATATATGTTTAATTTATACATGGAAATAAAATGAATATTTCAACCATACACCTCATATATCTCAAGTCAATGTTGAAAGGTGATATTTTAAGTATTCTCTCAGAAGATAATACACATCTCATTACTATTTCACTAAAAACTTAAGGCATTAGGTGTTCTACTGTAAGGGATGAGTAAACTATGCATTTTCATTTTATCTCTTAGAAAAATTAAGTCAACTAGTGTTGTGTAAAGTTTTATTATGTGCCCAATAGTGTGCTAAATAAAATGAACCATTAAAGTAATCCACATGCATAGCCTAGACATGAGATGTGCATATACTAAAGAAGTGTAAATCATATGATTTTAATTCTAAATTAATAGTATAAATTATTTTATTTTTGCTATATACTATCAATATGCTAAGTTTTGCATGCAATGTAATTCAAATAATAACACTATGAAGCAGATATTTTTTAAATCAGTATGCTTGATGAGAAACTAGAGATTAAGAAGTAAGTGACCTGCCCAAAGTTATACAATGGGGATGCAGTGGAGCTGGGAAGTGAAAGTGAATCCTTAGACTACAGACACAGTGCACAACACTGAACCATTAAACTGTAAATCCAAGCTCATGCTGAGATTAAGCCATGGCACAGCCTCTCAGTTGTTAGTCCCATGCAGCAGGGATTTTGTAGTGATAAAAGATAATATTCTATAAATTACAGGATAACTAACAAAAGACACATCTCTTACAGGACTCTGTCAGAAGGTTTCCTTTCTATGACACAAAATCCAGACCACATTTAAGATTCCACTTTGCAGGGCTTCCCTGGTGGCACAGTGCTTGAGAGTCCGTCTGCCGATGCAGGGGACACAGGTTCGTGCCCCGGTTCGGGAAGATCCCACATGCCACAGAGCGGCTGGTCCCTTGAGCCATGGCCGCTGAGCCTGCGTGTCCGGAGCCTGTGCTCCGCAACGGGAGAGGCCACAACAGTGAGGCCCGCAAAAGTTCCACTTTGCAGAAGAGATCAGTAGTCTCAAAAAAAGAAATTAAATATAGCAAGATGTGGAAGAGTCACACCCAAAATTTTTCTGCTAGACATTATCTTGAATAGAAAATAGTGGTTATTGAACTTGTAGTTGGGAGAGAGGCACTCTGTACTTTAAAAACTGACCTCCATTATTTACAGAGAAATGGAGTTCTTGGTAATATGAGTACTTGCAACACCCTAGATACGACCTGAGTATTCAACATCACTCTCAAAAGCAGAACAAGATGATGATGAAAGAAAAGGAAGTGCCAAGAAAAAGATAGATGCACTGCCTGATCATTCATGACAAAGGATTTTACAGAGAGGAAGAACTGGAAGGAAAAAATCATTACATGATTTTTATGGGTTACACTGATACCACATCTATGTATTACTTAACAAACATATATATAAGATTCACTGTGTACTAAGAATGGCTTATGTAACTAATTTAATCCTCACAAAAATCTGAGGAAGATATTATAATCCTCATTTCCAGATGAGGAAATTGCGATACATAGAGTTTATGTAATTTGTTGAATGCCATATGCCGTTAAGTGGCAGAACCAAGATTCAACTTCAAGAATTAACAGCTACTTTATGTTGCCTTCCTCTATACAGAAAACCTGCTATAAATGGCCACTCATTAATTGTTAAGTAAATCTATGTATATATTCCTCATTCCTCATGATTGTCTAAAACACACACAAGTTGAAAATGTTTTTTATGGATATCTGTAGCCATTTGGGGAAAGAGTGTAGATTAAAGAAATTGGACTTGTTTATCATAAGCAGCTGCTACTAACATACAATTAAAAAAAATTCTGAACTGAACAGGTAGTGTCATAGGAAAACAATGAAGAGTTTTAATTGTACAATATGCCTCATCACTTGGTGAATTATTACTGTATCATCATGTGATTACAATATATTTCAATCACAGCAGGCATCAACTTCTGAATGATATATCTTTATTACAACATATAAAAATTAGAATACTTCCTACTTATATCCCCTGGTAACATGCATGCAGCTTAACAGAACTATGTCTGCAATATCCATAATATTTGTTTGCTTACTGTGAAAAATTTGTTCATGACAAAAGTTGCTTTTCCAGCTGATAAAGTGGGAAGCAAGAGAAGAACAAGGCAAATAAGCTTTAAGTGCTGAAAGAAACAGATGATTATTATTATCTTTCTCATTATCAACTTTCTTCAGTTACTCATAACAGTAGATATACAGAAACCACTTAGGAGCAAATCCTAAGTGAAATGTAAACCAAATAGCAAAGACAATTTATCATTTTCCTCAAATATTCTGAAATGACTTGCCAGATAAAATTCACATTCTTCAATTTACAACCCCTTGAGCAAAGTGTGCTGTCCTTAATGACAGGCAAAGAACGCAGATTCAACACAATTTCCCCTAAATTAATTTACTATACGCCTAATGAATATTTAAGAGCATTTAGATAGAAAATACAATGATAAATAGACATTGCACTTCATAAACAGCAATTATCTAAACATGACCTACTTTACACTCTTATTCAACATATATTTTCAAATGAGAAAGTTGCATGCAAAATGACTGAGGTCCCTTCTTAGTCATGGGTTTTAGAGACCCTGAAAAACGTTTCTATATTTTTCAAAAAAGTTAGTATAATTAAATGGAAGTTTCTTTAGACGTTAAATACATATTTTAAGAATGTTTAAACATTGAGTGATAAGTGTTTATTCAAAGACATGACTCCTACCTTGTGTTTTTTATTCAATTATTACCATACTCTTGGAACTACAATTTTAAAGGATCTTCCCTTCTGTAAAAGCAGAAGGAAATCATGATCTGGGATAAGGGAGGTGGGACAAAAAAGGCATAATTCATGGCAACTCATAAAAAAGAAACTACCTCCTTTACCTTGGTGTATTATGTATCTTTTTCCTAGGAACTGAAAGTCTCTTCAGTCTGAGAGTTTTGAAAGTTTTGCTAATCATCAACTCTGTTCAATTTGTTTTCTTAAGTTTTTAATTTATGACTCAAATATTGGGATTAAAATCATGCTTACATGTCACTCCTTTCATCCACTAAAACACATGAGTGATATTTAATGAATATACCTCCTCCACGGCCACACAAAAAAGGCCAACAGTCTACAGCAAATTCTCAGTCTTTGCCATCAAAATTGATATAAAATAAAGGGATTGTGAATTGGTATATTTATCACTTCCTTAGAAATTTTTAAAATTCTAGATATTAAACTTTAGCTCTTGTTTAAAAAGACAGACTTGATTCACAGAGTTTCTTTTGTTAAAACAACACAATAT
Source organism: Mesoplodon bidens (assembly GCF_964165515.1). Classification (NCBI taxonomy): domain Eukaryota; kingdom Metazoa; phylum Chordata; class Mammalia; order Artiodactyla; family Ziphiidae; genus Mesoplodon; species Mesoplodon bidens. The sequence continues at coordinate 43,843,782 of NC_138176.1, forward strand.
ACTGTAACAGTGAAGTGTATACATATTTTTTATAGTTTTCTATTACTTTTCACACTTTATTCCACTTACTAGGACATACAGAACTATTTTACCTTACTAAACATATTTTCACCATCCTTGGAGTAGATCTACTTTTTTCTTAGAGCAATTTATGTTGTTATTTATATAGTTAGATTTATTAATATTAAATAATATTTACATTTTTAGTATGAAATATACCATAAAATGGTATACATCTATTTATTTTTACATATTCAATTTACAAATATGAAGTTTCTTACTCAATTGCTTTTACAACCTTATAATGTTAGTTTTATCTTCTCTATGTTAAACTTTAACATAATTCTGTAGAGCATGGCATTTTATTTTTTTTTATTATTTTTATTTTTTTATTATTATTTTTTTTGCGGTAGGCGGGCCTCTCACTGTTGTGGCCTCTCCCCTTGCAGAGCACAGGCTCCGGATGCGCAGGCTCAGCAGCCATGGCTCACGGGCCTAGCCGCTCTGCGGCATGTGGGATCTTCCCAGACCGGGGCACGAACCCGTGTCCCCTGCATCGGCAGGCGGACTCTCAACCACTGCGCCACCAGGGAAGCCCAAGCATGGCATTTTATGTCATGTTTATAAATCATTTTAAAAGCATAAATATCATATATTTTTCTAATTTTTCTTAATAGTTTGCATTATCAATTCAACAACTCTTTTTTTCAATATTTTTTCCTCATGTTGAAATTCAGGGTTTTTATTTTTTTAATTAAAAAATATTTCCTTGGAGATTCACTTAAAATTATCTGTCTCGACCATAAATATCTTAGCCATTGACTTTTCATTTCAGTTTTGTTCACTTATTTTAGTTATTTCTAGACTTTTTATACAAGCCAAGAATTTATTTTCTACTACAGTAAATACTAACAAAAATAAGATTTTTGCAAAACAAACAACCTGATTAAAGATGGGCAGAAGAACTGAATAAACATTTTTCCAAAGAGAAAATGCAGATGGCCAACAGGCACATGAAAAGATGCTCACCATTGCTAATTTCAGGGAAATGCAAATCAAAATCACAAGGAGATATCACCTCTCACCTATCAGAATGGATATTATCAAAAAGAACACAGACAACAAATACTGGCAAGGATGTGGAGAAAAGGGAACACTTGTGTTGATGGGAATATAAACTGATGCAACCACTATGGAAAACAGCATGGCGGTTTCTCAATAAACTAAAAACATAACTATCATATGACCCAGCAATTCCACTCCCACGTATATATGGGAAAAACAAAAACACAAATTCGAAAATATATCAATATCTGCACCCTAGTGTTCATAGCAGCATTATTTACAATTGCCAAGACATGGAAATATCCGAAGGGCCCATCAACATATGAATGGATAAAGAAGATATGGTATATAAATACAAAGGAATACTACTCAGCCATAAAAATGAATGAAATTTTGCCATTTGCAGCAACATGGATGGACTTGGCATTATGCTAAGTGCAATAAGCCAGACAAAGAAAAATACAGTAAGATACCACTGATATGTGGAATCTAAAAAATACAGCAAACTAGTGAATATAAGATAAAAGAAGTAGACTCACAGATATAGAGAACAAACTAGTGGTTACCAGTGAGGAGGACGGAGGGGGCAGAATAAGGGTGAAGAAGTAGGAAGTACAATCTACTGGGTGTAGATAGGCTCAAGGATATATTGTACAATGCAGAGAACATAGCCAGTATTTTGTAATAACTGTAAATGGAAAGTAACCTTAAAAATTGTATAAAAATAACACAAAATTAAAAAATAAATGCTACCTGGTCAAAAAATTAAGATGTGTTGCATCATGAGTATAAAGTGCACATTTACTTTTGTTGGAGAATATTTTTAAATGCCTTATTATGAGTATTTACAATGTAGTATCAGTATTAATCTGATAATTTCCATTAACAAGGAAAATGGATTTTCTTCAGGCCACCTGACTGTTTGGGAAAACTGAATTCAAGTTTTAGGCAAGAGGCATTTTTATTTTCCGAGGCTCACAACAAAATGCCCATTACCTACTAGTTCTTTTTTTTTAACATCTTTATTGAGGTATAATTGCTTTGCTTTACAATGGTGTAATGTTTCTGCTTTATAACAAAGTGAATCAGCTACACATATACATATATCCCCACACCTCTTCCCTCTTGCATCTCTTTCCCACTCTCACTATCCCACCCCTTTAGGTGGTCTCAAAGCACCAAGCTGATCTCCCTGTGCTATGTGACTGCTTCCCACTAGCTATCTATTTTACATTTGGTAGTGTGTATATGTCCATGTCACTCTCTCACTTTGTCCCAGCTTACCATTCCTCCTCCCCATGTCCTCAAGTCCATTCTCTGTGTCTACATCTTCATTCCTGACCTGCCCCTAGGTTCTTCAGAATCATTATTTATTTATTTTTATTTTTTTAGATTCCATATATATGTGTTAACATATGGTATTTGTTTTTCTCTTTCTGACTTACTTCACTCTGCATGACAGTCTGTAGGTCCATCACCTCACTATAAATAACTCAATTTTGTTTCTTTTTATGACTGAGTAATATTCCATTGTATGTATGAGCCACAATCCTCTTTACCCATTTATTTGTCAATGGACACTTATGTTGCTTCCATGACCTGGTTATTGTAAATAGAGCTGCAGTGAACATTGTGGTACATGACTCTTTTTGAATTATGGTTTTCTCAGGGTATATTCCCAGTACTGGGATTCCTGGGTCATATGGTAGTTCTATTTTTAGTTTTTTAAGGAAACTCCATACTGTTCTCCATAGTGGCTGTATTAAATTACATTCCCACCAACAGTGCAAGAGGGTTCCCTCTTCTCCATGCCCTCTCCAGTATTTATTGTTTGTAGATTTTTTGATGATGGCCATTCTGACTAGTGTGAGGTGATACTTCATTGTAGTTTTGATGTGCATTTCTCTAATGATTAGTGATATTGAGAATCCTTGCATGTGTTTGTTGGCAAATTTAAGAAAATTGAAATCATATCAAGTATCTTTTCTGACCACAATTCTATAAGACTAGATATCAATAAAGGAATAAACCTGTAAGAAATACAAACACATGGAGGCTAAACAATACACTACTAAATAACCAAGAGATCAATGAGGAAATCAAAAAATACCTAAAGACAAATGACAATGAAAACACAATGACCCAAAACCTATGGGATGCAGCAAAAGCAGTTCTAAGAAGGAAGTTTATAGCAATACAATCCTACCTTAAGAAACAAGAAACATCTCAAATAAACAGCCTAACCTTACACCTAAAGCAATTAGAGAAAGAAGAACAAAAAAACCCAAAGTTAGCAGAAGGAGAGAAGTCAGAAAGATCAGAGAAGAAAAAAATGAAAAAGAAATGAAGGAAACAATAGCAAAGATCAATAAAACTAAAAGCTGGTTCTTTGAGAAGATAAAATTGATAAACCAAGCCAGACTCATCAGGAAAAAAAGGGAGAGGACTCAAATCAATAGAATTAGAAATGAAAAAGGAGAAGTAACAACTGACACTGTAGAAATACAATGGATCATGAGAGATTACTACAAGCAACTATATGCCAATAAAATAGACAACCTGGAAGAAAGGGACAAATTCTTAGAAAAGCACAACCTGCCAAGACTGAACCAGGAAGAAATAGAAAATATAAACAGACTAATCATAAGCACTGAAATTGAAACTGTGATTAAAAATCTTCCAACAAACAAAAGCTCAGGACCAGATGGCTTCACAGGCAAATTCTATCAAACATTTAGAGAAGAGCTAACACCTATCCTTCTCAAACTCTTCCAAAACATAGCAGAGGGAGGAACACTCCCAAACTCATTCTATGAGGCCACCATTACCATGATACCAAAACCAGACAAAGAGGTCACAAAGAAAGACAACTACAGGCCAATGTCACTGATAAACATAGATACAAAAATCCTCAACAAAATACTAGCAAACAGAATCCAACAGCACATTAAAAGGATCATACACCATGATCAAGTGGGGTTTATCCCAGGATTGCAAGGATTCGTCAATATTTGCAAGTCAATCAATGTGATAAACCATATTAATAAATTGAAGGAGAAAAACCATATGATCATCTCATAGATGCAGAAAAATCTTTTGACAATATTCAACATCTGTTTATGATAAAAACCCTCTAGAAGGTCTGAAGGACCTTCTAGAACTTGGTAAAGACAACATTTCACATCAGCACCTTTACAGGTCAAATGGAAATATGATAATATAAAGATTCCCTTATATTTGGTGTGTTTATACCATCAAGCTTTAAAAACCTTAAAGTTAGGAAAACAATAGTAGTGTGTTTAAATGAAGGTAAAAAAATAATTTTGAAAAAATATTGTCAAATGGATTTCATTTAATTGGTTAATTCTATAATTAGTAGGTGGATACAGATATTTTAGAAGTTAAAGCCATCAAATGGATCATTGACCAGATAGCCAACATCAATAAAATTTAAACAAAATAATATATAATTTAATATACATTATGCATAATATTACATGTGTGTATTTGAAACTACACATATGTGTAAAATCACATATACATATATATACACACATGAGGAGCCATACCTAGGCACGTCTAAATGTGGGGGATGAAAAGACATTTAAAAAAATATTAGTCTTATGTAGATCAATGTAAGAGAATAGAAATTCCAGAAATAAACCCACACACCTAAGGTCAAATTAATCTATGACAAAGGCGGCAAGAATATACAATGGAGAAAAGACAGTCTCTTCAGCAAATGGTGCTGGGAAAGTTGGACAGCTACATGTAAATCAATGAAATGAGAACACTCTCTCACACCATATACAAAAATAAACTCCAAATGGTTGAAAGGCCTAAATATAAGACATGACACCATAAAACTTATAACAGAGAACATGGGCAAAACACTCTCAGACATAAACCATAACAATATTTTCTTAGAATCAGTCTCCCAAGGCAAAATAAATAAAAGCAAAAATATACAAATGGGACCTAATCAAACTTATAAGCTTTTACACAGCAAAGGAAACCATTAACAAATTAAAAAGACAACCTACAGAATGGAAGAAAATATTTGTAAATGATGCTACTGACAAGGGGTTAATATCCAAAATACACAGTGTATATAACTCAATATCAAAAAAAAACCCAATCAAAAAATGAGCAGAGACCTAACCAAACATCTCTTCAAAGAAGACACACTGATAGCCAACAGGTACATGAAAAGATGCTCAACATTTCTCATTAGAGAAATGTAAATCAAAACTAACCACAATGAGGTATCACCTCACACTAGGCAGAGTGACTATCATCAAAAAGTTTCCAAATAATAAATACTGGAGAGGGTGTGGAGAAAAAGGAACCCTCCTGCACTTGGTGGGAATAAATTGGTGCAGCCACTATGGAAAACAGTATGAGTTTCTTAAAAAAACTAAAAATAGAGCTACCACATGATCCAGCAATCCCACTCCTGGGCATATATCTTGAAAAGATGAAAACTCTAATTCTAAAAGATGCATACACCCAATATTCATAGCAGCACTATTTGCAATAGCCAAGACATGGAAACAACCCAAGTGCCCATCAACAGACGACTGGTAAAAAGATGTGGTCTATATATATAATAGAATATTATTCAGCCATAAAAAGAATGAAATATTGCCATTTGAAGAACATATATAGACCCAGAGAATATCATACTAAGTGAAGTAAATCAGACAAATACTATATGATATCACCTATATGTGGAATCTAAAAATTAGCAAATGAATCTGTATACAAAAACAGAAACAGACTCACAGGCATAGAAAACAAACTTATGGTTACCAAAGGGAAAAGAGAGGAAGGAAAGGGATAAATTAGGTATATGGGATTAAAAGATACAACTACTTTATGTAAAATTGATAAGCAACAAGTATTTACTGTATAGCACAGGGAACTACATGCAATATCTGGTAATAACTTATAATGGAAAATAATCTGAAAAAATATATATAAGTGAATCATTTTGCTGTACACCTGAAACTAACACAATATTATAAATCAACTATACATCAATAAATATATAGGTATTAACCCTTATATAAATATATATGTTTTTTATAGATATAATTGTAGACATTGACCGGCTCTTTTTATGGTTCACACTAGGCAAAACTAAGTTTAAAAATAGACTTATTCTTTATGGGAGAGGAGAAAGAATGATTATAAAGAAACCTTAACTGATTTCTAAATATAGATTTTATATGGACCAGCCTAAGTGAATTCAACTCTGAAAAGAAAAGTCATACTTACTCTTTCAAAGACAGTTATGAGAAAGTTAATTTATAACAACAGCCTTATTTCTTAACTAAATTTACTTAAAATTACCCCAAATCCCTAGTTTGCATTAGAGTTCATTGTTGATGTTGTATATTCTATTGTTTGGACAAATGTAAAAGGAAACATATACACTATTACAGTATATCATACAGAATACTTTCACTGCCCTAGAATTCCTCAGTGTTCTGCCTTTTCATCCCTCACTCTTCCCTAATCCCCATCAGCAATTGAACTTTTTTTACTGTCACCATATTTTTGCCTTTTCCAGATGGTAAAATACAGTTTATATAGTTGGAGTCATACAGTATGTAGCCTTTCCAGTTTGGCTTCTTTCACTTAGTAATATGAATTTAGGGTTTCTCCATGTTTTTCATGACTTGATAACTCATTTGTTTTTAGCACTGAATGATAATCCATTTTAAGGATGTACCATGGTTTATTTGTCCATTCACCCAGCAAAGGACAGCTTGGTTGCTTTCAAGCTTGGGCAATTATGAATAAAGCTGCTGTAAACATTCACATGCAGGTTTTTGTGTAGAAATATATTTTCAGCTCATAGGGTAAATTCCAAGAAATACAATTGCTTGATTGTATATCTGACTAAATTTTTACCCTTACTTGTTTCCAAAGGGGCTCTATTATACTGCATTCTCATAAAACTGATTTTTTGTAATACTTGTTTGGAAACATTGGCAGAAAAGAACACTATATCCCTTGGTGACTATAAAGTGAGGAGGTGAAGTGCCACCAGAAGAAACGTTCTGCTTTCTGTAGAAAAGTAATTTCCACCATTGCCTAATGCAAGAGAGCAGTAGCATTTTAAATTTTAAAAGAAAAAAAAAAACACATAATGCCTACTGATTACTGTAACAGAGCACTCAGGCAGTTTCCTGCAAAACCACCCTCTTACACATCTTGGAAATCTAAAGCATTAGCATCCACAATTTCATACTTATAAATTTCTACCCCAGTTTGAAAAATGAGGTCAATATTTTAAAAGTTTTTCTTAAAATAGATATTATAAAAATAAACAGAAGGAAATGGAAATTTGGATCATTATAGTATTTTTCGTATAAATATTGATAGTATCTCAGTGTATATGACAATATATCCATACAAATTATTTCCTAGTTATACTGAAGTATCAATAGATAGGTGTACTAAATTCTACTGATAAATAATGCTCTGACATATTCTATTCATCTTCATTTCACATGTAATTAGGTTAAGACTGTAAGCATTTACTTTCCAGAGTGAGGCCAGGAGAGTTAATGCTGTCTGGAGGGAGACTACAAGATACTTTTAAATGTCTTAGGCTGATTTTCTTGTTTCATTGTTGTTTTTCTTTAAGCCAAATGTTGACAAGTAACAATATATTATAAAAACATATTTGGGAAAAATAAGATGTAAAATACTCTGCTACTCTTAGGCGAGAATTTGGCATATGAGAAAAGCATGGGCTTTGGGAACACACAGATCTGGATTAAATTGTTGCTTAATCATGTAATCACTCTGTAGCCTTGAAAAAGAACCTTAAGCCACTGGAGTTTAAGTTGAATTATCAGTAACAGTTGTTGGAAAGATCAAATGAGGTAATGTACAGAAAAGCAGCTCTGGTCAAGGTCACTAATATAGTCAATGTTACCAATTACTTTCATGTTGCCAAATGGAAGGATAAATTCTCAGTCTTCTTCGTATTTGAAGTATCAGTGACTTTTGATACAGTTGATCACTCCTGCCTCTGTTAAACCTCTTCTTTATTAGGATTCCAAGATACCATACCCTCTTTATGTTCCCCTACTTAACTGACCACTCCTTCCAAGACTTCTTTTCTGGTGTTTTATCTCCCTGACAAAGAGTTTCTCTTCTATTCTCTATCTGCATTCATGGCTCTATACTGATGAACCCTAAATTCACCCTAAAATTACCCTAAATTTCCAGCCCTGACCTCTTCCCCAAACTCTAGATCCATATATACCACTAATTTTTAGTCATGTCCACTTTAATGTCTAATAGATATCCAGTATGTGGCTAAAACTTAATATTATCAAAAACTGAATTATGGACATTCTTCCCTCAAATATACTCCACCTACTGCCTTAGCCATCTTAGTTTTTGGCACTTTAATCCCTTAGTTGCTCAGTGCAAAACCTTAGAGCTTGGTCATTCTTTGTTTTTGGTTTTGTTTTTTACATACCACATCTAATTCATCAAGAAATCCTGATAGAGTCCATTGGCTCTATCTTCAAAGTTATCTGGAATCTTACACTTCTTAGCCCCTACAGTACTGACCTCCTATCCAACCAGCCTCATGGTTCCTATGGATTTAAGCATTAACCCTCTCATCAGGTTTCCCTGCTTCTGCCTTTGTTTCCTTATAGTATATAATCAACACAGCAATTAAAATAATGCTTTAAAAATCAACATAAGATCATGTCACTCCTCTGCTGTATATCCTGCAATACATCCCCATTTCTGTAAGAATAAAGACAAATTCCATTAATGGCCTATAATTTCCTACATGATACCTTCTCACATTCTTTTCTGTCTTTCCTTTACTACTATCCTAGACACTTATAATACTCCAGCTGCAAGGTCTTCTAATAGTCCTCTAAAACACCAGTTCACATTCCAACCTCAAAGATGTTGAACTGGTTGTTCAATCTTCCTGAAAGCTCTTTCTCCAGATACCTGTACAGTTAATTCCCTCCATTCCTTCAAGTCTTGGCCTAAATGTTAATTTCTTAATGACACAAATAAATCATCCACCCCCATGTTCTACCCATGCCTGACCTCATATATCCTGCTTTATTCTTTCTCTTTTCATAGCATTTACCTCATAGCAGATCATTTACTCATTATTATGAGTTGCCAAGTCATGCTTTCAAAGGAAAAAATATTAGTGATACCTATTATGGTTGTAGAAAGGAAATATCTGCTGTCTCAGACTCAGTATATTGTGTCTACTTATTTTTTAATCATTATGCACCTGGGATCTTGGCATGTACTCTCTAACTAAGATTAACATCATTTTTCTAAATATAGTTTGATCCTCTGGTTCTTGGTCATCTGTTGTTCTCTGATTTGGTATTTTATTTAATTTAGAGGTAGCATTAGGTAGTTTATCATTCAATATTTACATTTTGTGAGAATTTAACAGCTGTTAGCTAAGATTTCCCTGGTGGTGCAGTGGAAAAGAATCTGCCTGCCAATGCAGGGGACGCAGGTATGAGCCCTGGTCCAGGAAGATCCCACATGTCGGGGAGCAACTAAGCCCCTGTGCCACAGCTACTGAGCCAGCCCACTAGGGCCTACGAGCCACAACTACTGAGCTCACGTGCTGCAACTACTGAAGCCTGTGTGCCCAGATCCCATGCTCTGCAACAAGAGAAGCCACTGCAATGAGAAGCCCGCGTATTGCAATGAAGAGTAGTCCTCTCTCACCGCAACTAGAGAAAGCCCGCGCAGAGCAACAAAGACCCAATGCAGCCAAAAAAAAAAAAAAAGAGTAAATAAATAAATTTATTAAAACAAAAAACAACTGTTAGCTAGACTTGACCTTAGTTCAAAAGTGCTTTCCATGATCAGCCTAGTGATTGAGAGACTGTTTCTGTCTTTGCTCATTTTTAATTTTAAAACAATCACCCTTAGAATGTAACCTGTGCTGAAAAGACCACAGGTAAGATTTCTAAAGCTCTCAGGTATGACACTTAAAATACAACTGCAGAATCTTAAGTAAGGTAGATTTAGTATGTTTACCAGCCTCCTTAGAAAGCTTAATAAGGAGTATGAGCTTCTACATGTTAATTAAGGGACACGATCTTAGTTTTACACAGTAGTTATTTATGTGGTCGCTCCTATATAAGTGCCATCAGGAAATTTTTCTCTTTGTTCTTTTAGATTTAACACATTAACAATAACAATTAATTGTCTTGGGGGGGCAAGGAGAATTGACAAGAGCATGAAGTTTTTGCTGCTTGTTCTGTTGTGAGTAATAAAGTTTCTTATCTGTGGGGGAAAAAGGAAATGAACAAAATTTTATAAGGTCATTTTAATATGGGGATTGTGTTTTCTTTTCAATATTATTTAATGTCATCATTATACTGTTTGACAATAAAGTATTTAGAAATCACGAAAAAACAGTTTTAGCTAAAGTCTATAATGAAAATGTTCAAAGGTTTAAAAATGTACATTAGACTATGCTTAAATATACAATATATATAATAACCTGTGTCACATGGACAAAAGACATTAATAGTTATTTTCAATAGACACCTAACATATTGAACAACCACCGAGTTTCATCCTTTGTAGCCTACTAATTTACTTTTTAATACATTACTAAAATATCCATTATTTAAATATTGTTATATTATCTTAAAGACTGAACAACTAGTACTGTAATATTAATGATTATAAAGAATATAATCAGAGGTTTAATAAAAGATGTGACTCCATGTTTGATGTTTCACTGTTAACCACTTTCCAGCCCCTCCACTCTACCTTTTCTTTCTGCCTTATATCTGGGCAAGCCTTACTATATCTGGTATTAATTTCAAACTATGAAAGCCCTGGACCACATGCAGGTAGGAATCCTCACCCCAGCCCCTTCCCTAAACACAGTAAAAACGAAGTCAGTCTTCTTTCTCTGTTCTCTCAAGCCATTTTTCAGACCTGCCTGCTTGGGAGGCTGTCTTGTCCTCCCCAAAACCTTTTTTTGTGCTATTAATAAGCCTGCTTCATACTTTTTTTTAAGTAGATGCATAGCATCTCAAAATCTGAACAAAATTGGGGTAGGGTTGTCCAAGTCTATCCCTTCTTCACAGCATGACCACAACAGGAGGCAAAATGCACAACAGTGAAGTACAAGAAAATGCTCTTAGTGAATTTCATATCTGAGCTTTTAAGTTAGTAACAGTCACAAAGCAAACCAAAAATGAATGAGTGATATGAAAATAATAATTCTAACATAACACATAAATGCATTTATGTAAATATAATAAATTAGCATCATTCTGTTATAGTAGAACGATCAGCAGGCTGTAATTCAAAAAACCTAAGTCTATCACTAAATAACTATGTGATTTGGGCAAGGTACTACATATGCTAGCAAATGTTTTGTTTTTTTGTTAAACAAGGGACCGAACTAATACTGAGTTTCTTTTCAATCTTACAATTTGAAGATGTGCTTTTTATTTTCAAGGAGAACACTTTAAAAAAAAAAACCCAAAACCTCCTGCAGTACTGACAATGAAAATACTCTTGGCCATGGATATTGAGAAAAAACAAATTTCTAAAGAATGAGGGTAGTGCAAATGAAGCAACTGACAAGGGATTAATCTCCAAAATATGCAAATAGCTCATGCAGCTCAATATCAAAAAAAAAAAAAAACAATCTAATCACAAAATGGGTGGAAGATCTAAATAGGCAATTCTACAAAGAAGACATACAGATGGCCAGAAAGCACATGAAAAGATGCTCAACGTCACTAATTATTAGAGAAATGCAAATCAAAACTACAATGAAGTATCACCTCACAGTGGTCAAAATGGCCATCAGCAAAAAATCTATAAACAATAAAGGCTGGAGAGGGTGTGGAGAAAAGGAAACCTTCTTACGCTGTTGGTAGGAACGTAAACTGGATCAGCCACTATGGAGAATAATATGGAGATTCCTTTAAAAACTAAAAATAGAACTACTATATGACCAAGCAATCCCACTCCTAGGTATATACCCGGAGAAAACCACAATTCAAAAAGACACATTTATCCCAATGTGCACTGCAGCGCTATTTACCATAGCCAAGATATGGAAGCAACCAAAATGTCCATCAACAGAGGAATGGATAAAGAAGATAAAGATACATATGTACAATGGAATGTTACTCAGCCATATAAAAGAATGAAATAATGTAATTTGCAGCAACATGCATGGACCTAGATTGTCATACTGAGTGAAGTAAATCAGACAGAGAAAGACAAATATCATATGACATCACTTACATGTGGAAACTAAAAAAAAAAGGTACAAATGAACTTATTTACAAAAGGGAAGTACAGTCAGATGTAGAGAACAAACTTTCAGTTACCAGGGGATAAGGGGGGAGAGGGATAAACTGGGAGATTGGGATTAACATATACACACAACTATATATAAAATAGATAACTAATAAGGACCTACTGTATAACACAGGGAACTCTATTCAATACTCTGCAATGGCCTATATGGGAAAATAATCTAAAAAAAGAGTGGATGTATAACTAATTCACTTTGTTGTACACCTGAAACTAACACAACATTGTAAATCAACTATAACCCAATAAAATTTAAAAAAAAAATAAGGAATGAGGGTAGTATTTCCTTTCCAAAGGAGAAAGAATATTACAGAAGATGTTTTATCTAGTTTACAAAATAGGTAGTTTAATATGTTACTGAACCAGATTGAGTTGGATATACAACAAATCAAAAATGACTAGAGGAAATAAGTGAGATAAGTAAGTTCCTAGTTGACATTCAGACTTACAATTTTAAAAGGAATTTAATTTATAACTAAGTGCTTCAGCTAATCCTATAAGCCCAATATCAAGAAAAACTCCAGCACTTGAAAGAAACTAAGAAATATTTTAATCTAAAGGCAAAACACTGGAAGAAAAATATAATGATTCAAGCAAAATTGTAATCAATTCAACAAGTCACATCTCCTTTCTTTACAGAAAGTTTTTATACAAGCTAAATTAAACAAGTAAACATTTAATAAGAAAACTGGAGAAGATGGTCAGAGACTCACTTTCCTTCATGAAGTTCTGCAAAACCCCTTCAGAAAAAAGTCAGCATGATTTTAAAAAATAAAGTGAGCCATCTTGAAGATTTGACTCTATTTGTAAGAATTAATACACAGCTTTGGCTGAAATCTTAATAATTGTTGCATTTAGTTCTCCAAAGTCTTTTAGAAAATGTGAAAACTAACAAACAAAACTTTGCTTCTTGTTAAAAAATACTCTCAAAGTCCAAAGACATTTTTAAAATTAAGTTTATAATTAATGGATTAAAGGACTTAGAAGTCCTCATTAATGGCTTATCCTAAGGAATATAAATGGAAAAATGGATACATTCAATCAACAAGCGTGTACTAATTAGCTTATACATGTCTAATATGGTTTTATGTGCTGAAGATAAGAAAATAACATATGTAATTCACTGAAAGAATGGCAAGTGAGTACACCTTGTGGTAGGAACAAGCTTTATATGTTCAAAGAAAGAAGCAAGAACACGGGCTAAAAGAAAAGAGGAGAAGGTGAGTGTTGTGATAAATGAGGTGACTGAGGGAATCTAGGGCATATAACATCAGTTTCCAGGCCTCATGAGAATTCTGGATTTTATTCTAAGTGATGAGGAGCTATTTCCATCCCTACAAAGATCCCTCAACTTTCTCTTTTATAGACATATCCACTTTGACCTTGTCCCTACCCCTTCCTGGCAAATACTATTCTCTCCTCAATTGCTCTAATTTTATTATTTCAAGAATGTTTAAATGGAATTCTACAGTGTAATTTTTGATATTGGCTTTTTATCACTCAGTGAACATGGAGATTCATCCAGGTCATTGTGCGTATCAATAGTTCATCCCTTTTCATCTCAGAGCAGTATTCCTTAGTATGGATATACCACACTTTGTGTAACCAGTCACTTGTTGAAAGAGATCTTGGTTGTTTTTATAAACAGAGTTTCTATAAACATTCATGTTCAGGTTTTTATCTGAACGTAGGTTCTCATTTATCTGGGATAAATATCCAACAGTGTAATTTTTGGGTCATAGCATCATTATAGGTTTAGTTGTTTCTGTTTTTGTTTTTAAACTGTCAAACCATTACCCAGAGTGGCTGTGCCATTTTACATTCTCATCAGTAATAAATGAGTTTTCCAATTTCTCTGTATCCTCAGAGCATTTGATATTGTTTTTTTTTTTAAATTTTAGCTATTCTTACAGATATGTAGTGATATTTGATTGCAATTTTAGTTTGCATTTTCCTAGGGGCTCATGCTGTTGAACATCTTCTCGTGTTCTTATTTGCCATCTATATATCTTTTTCAATGAAATGCCTCTTCATGTATTTTCCTCATTTATTAATTAGAATACTTATTTTTTAACTGTTGAGTTTTAATATATTCTAGGTATTAATCTTGTGTTGGATATGTAGTTGTCTATCAGTCCATGCTCCATTTTGAGTTAGTAATTGTTAACTCAAATTAACTCTTTAATAGTCAGTATTAACTACACAGATTTATTTCCTCCATTCTCAATAATTCAAGGACACACTGATGGTGGATTTTGCCAGCCTGATAGAAATAGGATCATGGAAGTCTCAGAATAAAAGGGTGTTCAAGGCCACAACCATAGAGAGAAATAGAAGTACTAGATCATAGAGGGAAGAAGATGGAATATATGGTCTATGAAGGATGGCCATGGGCATTTTACATATCTTTCTGAGAAGTCTTTCTCTAGTTTTACTGAGATACAATTGACATAGTACATCATATAGAGTTAAGACGTCTTACATAATGATTGGATATATGAATATGTTGCAAAATGATCACCATAATATTAGTTAACATCCATCACCTCACCTAGTAACAAGTTTTTTCCTCATTATGGGATCTTACAAAATCAACTCTTAGCAGCTTTCAAATATACAATAAACAATAGTCATCATGTCATACATTACATCCCCAGAACTCATTTATACTTGAAGTTTGCACCTTTTGACCACCTTCACTCATTTTGTCCACCCTCTACCTCTGATAACTACAAATCTGATCTGTTTCTATGTGGTTAATTTTTTTTTTTTTTTTAAATAAATTTATTTATTTATTTATTTTTGGCTGTGTTGGGTCTTCGTTTCTGTGCGAGGGCTTTCTCTAGTTGTGGCAAGCAGGGGCCACTCTTCATCGCGGTGCGCGGGCCTCTCACTGTTGCGGCCTCTCTTGTTGAGGAGCACAGGCTCCAGACGCGCAGGCTCAGTAGTTGTGGCTCACGGGCCTAGTTGCTCCGTGGCATGTGGGATCTTCCCAGACCAGGGCTCGAACCCGTGTCCCCTGCATTAGCAGGCAGATTCTCAACCACTGCGCCACCAGGGAAGCCCCTGTGGTTGATTTTTTTAGTCCCACATATAAGCCCCACGTACAGTATTTGTCTTTCTCTGTTTGACTTATTTCACTAAGCATAATGCCCTCAAGATCCATCCACGACAATGCTAATGGCACAATTTCCTTCTTTTTTATGGTTGAAGTCTTTATAGGATGAAAGACAACTTCATAGAACTACTTAATAAAGATTTTTGCTTCATATTCTGGATTCTGAATTTCTTTATAATATACTCTAATTGGAATATTTATTAAAATACATATACAAGGGTACTCTTAATATTTCCTATTCTGATAAACCAGTCAAATGCTAGGTTTTATACTAAGTAAAAAATACTGCCAAAACAGGGACTCAACTGCTGAGGCTTTATTTAGTGTTCTCATGTTTATAACTATTTTTCTAATGCTAAAATATGACCTTTATGAACAGCTGAATGACATTAGAACTCCCTGCAGAACGATGCCAAATGAAAACAAAACCCAGAAAACCAGAAATCAAGCAGATAAACAAAAAGAAACAAGTTAGGAACAAATTGTTATAAAAAGCAGGTATTGTAGACATTTTCTCCCTTAAGAGGTGACCAATTTTTTTTTTTTTTTTTTTTTTTTTTTTTTTAGAATTCTAACTGACTTAGAAGATTTCTCTCTTCCACAGTGACTTGCTGAACTCAGCTTTGGCATAAGCAGAAAAATGTTTTTATTGTTAGTGTTTTATAATATCCATCAAAATAATTTCCAACTACAATGCTGGATATCACTGTCATTTACCTGGAAAGTTTAAAAGTTCTTCCAGTATGAGACAGTGAAATGACTTCTGTATTTTAATACAGATTCTAAAAATAAAATAACTAATAAAATAAATGCACCTTAACTGTTAATACACGGGATTATTTTTTTTGTAAGTCATTCAACATTAAAAGGAAGGAATAAGAGGTTATGTAAATTGCAAAAAGGAAATGCTTTTGAGCAAAGCTAAACTCATAAAAAAAAAAAATTCAACTTGGGGGAGAAACCTGCTCTTCACAGAAAAAGATCTATGGTTTCATTATATTCCCTAATATTTTTTCAGGACATGCATTTTTTGTGAACAACAAATCCAGTTTTAATAGCATCACACAGGGAAGCAATTACTCAAGAAGACCACACTCTGACCTTTTATTGTATTCGAGGGTTTACTCTATGCACATAAAACTAAAACTTCATGATAAACATGAGAAATGGCATATTGTTTTTGTTAGAGTTATGAGAATAAGATCACTGTTTGGAAACACTCACTGTAACTATGTCCAGAGCAATGAATGTAAAAAGTAACCATTAGCAAAGCAATTATTATCTTTGTCTCATTATTTTTTTGTTAGACCTTACTGACTGATTCGTTCCCCATCTCACCTACTTCCATCCTTCTAACTGTCGCTGTATCTTATCCTAGAGATGAGGGGAACAGATACTACTGAATCTACTAGACCCAGAGTCATTGCTAGCAATTGATAACATTCACATTTTAGATAGGCTTCCAAATAAATAAAAATATATTCTTATTTTAGACTCTATCAAATACAGAGTATATCTTCTCCCATCATAATTATTAATAAATAATAAATTAAATAAATAGGTAGATACATGGATAACAATATAGATGAGGATGCATACACATGTAAGTTAGATATATGTGCACATATTCTTAATAGTTATTTAAAATTCTGATAATGTAATTGTAAAGATTTATAATTTTGTAGATGATTACATTGTGTGTATATAGTAATGCTTATATATTTGTAGATTTATACTCAGTTTCATAATTATGTAAGTGCTAACACATAAATATATCAGCAAATATACAAAGATAATTTTATATTATTAACATGTGAACGTTTCTAGAGATTTTTCTCAACTTGCCCAATGAAAAGAACTTAGGCTTGGCATACTCAAGTCTCTTAATTTATCAACCATCTGAGAAGCATCTTGTTTTCTTTTTTTTTTTTTTTTACATCTTTATTGGAGTATAATTGCTTCACAATGGTATGTTAGTTTCTGCTTTATAACAAAGTGGATCAGTTATACATATACATATATCCCTATATCTCTTCCTTCTTGCATCTCCCTCCCTCCCACCCTCCCTATCCCACCCCTCGAGGTGGTCACAAAGCACCGAGCTGATCTCCCTGTGTTATGCGGCTGCTTCCCACCAGCTATCCATCTTGTGTTTGGTAGTGTATATATGTCCATGTCACTCTCTCACTTTGTCACAGCTTACCCTTCCCCCTCCCCATATCCTCAAGTCTATTCTCCTGTAGGTCTGTGTCTTTATTCCCATCTTACCCCTAGGTTCTTCATGACATTTTTTTCTTAAATTCCATATATATCTGTTAGCATACAGTATTTGTCTTTCTCTTTCTGACTTACTTCACTCTGTATGACAGACTCTAGGTCCATCCACCTCATTACAAATAGCGCAATTTTGTTTCTTTTTATGGCTGAGTAATATTCCATTTTATATATGTGCTACATCTTCTTTATCCATTCATCTGATGTGCTGGTATGCCAAATCTTTTGTTTGTATGGGAGAAGGAAAAGAGGTGTGAGAGTAGGAGTGAAGAAAGTGTAATTGAGAAGGAAGAAATGCAAAGTGAGAGTGAAAGTGCAGGATACATATATGCATGCTTGATAGAAGAGCAAAAGAATGATTTAAAGACATATTAGAGATGAAGTTCTACTTTCATGAATATTTTTTAGAAACCTGAATTATTTTGGGTTACTGAATAACATGAGTTAGTTTCTGCTTGCTGAATTTTTTTCTTGACACACTCAAATAGTACCATAACTCATCCATCTATCAATATTTTCCATTAACATTCACTTTTGTATTGGTAATTCATTTTCATCATTACTGGTAATTTATCATGATGTTTTAAAATAAAAATGCATTGGCAAAGAGAAAATAAGGAGATCATATTGAATGATATTGGAATTTTGTTTTTGAGAAGACTACAGATGTGAAATCTATATATTTCAGAGCATTCCATGGGGATGATAGATGTATGGGCACATGCACAGGCCAAGAAATATCGTTACACTTGAGACAATTTTCAAGTCTCCAACTGTAGGTAGTCAAAGACAAAGTATATAATTTTTTTGTGTGTGTTGGACTGACTCACAACCTAAGAATGGATATATGCAAATTTGAGAAATGATTAACATCCAATATGGAATTTCTGCTTTTTTTATTATGGCTGGGAAAACATAATCTATTATAACGGACCTTCTGTGAAGAGAAATCATATAACAAGTCCTTAAGGCTCAAAAGCATCCACACCTTGTCTGAATAGGAGTGATATAAAATCTAGAATTGGCAAATGCTAGTAAAATATTTGCTACTCTGCAATCTCACTATTGGGAAGTCTTATTGGGACTAAATTTAAGGTGAAGGTGAATCTATTTATACACAGGAGTACCTAATCAGATTCTTACTTTTCTAGAGGAAAACAACTTGAAAAAAAAAGCAAATAAAAACAGGATGGTTGCAGATATGGCTCCTCTCCTGGAATCAGTCTACTTGGAGAAGAGCGCCAGACCAGAATAGATTTGGGGGTTAGTACTGTGTAATACAGATCCTAAGACCAATTGCTATAGTCAATGATTATTCAGTCATCGTCTTTTTGCAGATCCTACTATAAATGTAACAAAATCCAAATCTTTGGGAGGTTGTTAACATTCTTACATGTTTTAATTTTGACAAAGAATGATGTATAAATAGTTACGTGTCTCAAACATTTTTATTTGCCACAATTCATATTAACTATGCTGCTTAAGTGATTTCTAATTCGGGCATTCATTACAGTACTCCAAGTTTTACAAGAAGAGCACACAATAGACTCAACATTTCTTTCCCCAAATGTATATGTAGAGGCATGTGAGAAAAATTAGACCCATTCTTAGTAAATGAAGAAAAAAAGAAAAAAAATGTATTTTGATAATAAGCAGAAGAATCCTATTTTGAAATGGCACATATAAATAGTTGACATCTCTTTGTGGAGAGCTGCAAAAAAACTGACCTTGGACAAATTATAATGCACTAAGACATTTTAACATATGACCATTCCTGGCTTATTTCCTCTTCTGGACATGTAAAGCATATTTGGATTCAGTCCCTTCTCTAATCCCCAACCTGAAAACACGATCTGCCATCAACTACTCAGAGGAATACCAGGTATCTCACTGAATATTCAGATAAGCAGATACAGACTCAGGAGGAAAGGGAGAGGATATCCCTGAAGTAAGCAGGCTAGGGCTCACAAAGAACTTTACTTAGGGATTTTGAATAAAATGGTTGGAATTTATATGATGGATAGGAGAAAAAAATGGGATCTAAAAAAAAGTATTGTAGGTGATTGTGTATCCCTTTTATGGTATTCAAGGGAGCATGATCATTATGAAATTGCATATTAGTTATTTTAGTATGTGCTTTAATTTGATAGAACTGTATGTAGAGTAATAATCTTGGGGTTATAAACCCTCTCAAATTTATAAATATAGAGAAAAATGTACCTCTGCTGAAGGGGAACCAAACTGTTTTGTATTTTGGAAGCAAATGACATCCTTTGTCTCCTGGAGTATTGGTAGACAATTATATTAGTAATCTCCTTAAATAAAATTGCTAATATATATATAATTCCAGTAAATGATTAAATATCTTAGCCAAGATACTGACAATTTTCTAAATGGGGACAGAATATACAGTTTTTCTACTTTCTTCATAACATTAACCACTGATAGTTTAAGAAATTAAAAAATAATAATAACCTGGTTAAGTATGCAGTTTTGCAAAACCTTAAGACTGTATGTCACCCTATCATCAAACAGCAAAATGGAAAGACATAGACTAAACAAAACAAACAAAACAAAACCTGAATCAAGTAAGCCTTCATACACTTTAAATATCAAACATTCCAGTTATATCAATTCACTCCAGTAAACTATGGAAGGGTTTAAAATTCTGAAATGTTTCTCATTTTGGTAGAATGATTTCCAAATTTGGAAATCATTCCACCAGAGAATCCACAAATAGACTGAATTTCTCTTATGGAATTATTGGTATATTTCTGTCATAAAAATTGAGCAAGATAAAAGATGAGTTTAATTTTTCTATTTTTATTCACAGTATAGGTCTCTAGAGTCCATAGAAAGTTAATTTTTTTCATGTGATTCATTGATGCCTAAAATAATTTTCATGGTAATTCTAATGAATTCCCAAGTATTAATACATGAGAACATTCTGAATCATCACTATCTAATTAAATCTGCACTTGAACAACATGCATATTTTAAAGCAAATACATTTTTAAAAAAATACTGACTTAATTCATTCCTTCATGCAATCACTTTTGAAATTAATCTATTCAAAACTACCAGTATAAAAATAAAGGGGAATTTCTGCTTTTAGTTATTAAGGAAAACCTCATACCAGATAGCCTGTCTGCCATAGACAATTATAAAATAAGAAAAAAATGTCAAATGACTACTTCTTACCAAAAGGCAAGGCAGCTGCAGCACACACTGTGAGTATTAAGAAAAGAAAAACAAATGAGATGAGCCACAAAATACCCTTACTTTCTGCCTGGAGGAACATTGGTTCCAGACTGGGATATAGGGAGAGGGTGCTCAAACAAAGCACAGTGGGGAGGGGCTGGGTAAGTTGATGAGGTAGAAATTAGAGTTCCAGGGGAAGAAGGCCGAAATTTGCAGGTACAAGAGAGAAGGAAGTTGCATGAGGAGCAAGTATGAAAATGTGCATAAGTAAGACACAAACTAGGAGAAAATTTTCTTAGCACATATACCTGGCAAAAGATTTATATCTAGGTTATGTACACAACCCATTCAAATCAATAAGAAAAAAGAAAAAAGAAACAGTTAGAAATGGGCTTGGCATTAACAGGCACTTCACAAAAGAATATATGTTAATGATTAATAATCATGAAACAGCGGTCAACATTTTTAGTCACTGGGGAAATGCAAATTAAAAACATAACGTGATTATACTACACAGTCATTAGAATGGCTACAATTAAAAAGACAGACCAAACTAATTTTCTGGCAGAGATATGTAGCAATCTGAACTCTGATACACTTCTGATGGGAATATAAAATGGTACAATGACTTTGGAAACTTAACCATTTTCATAAATTTAAACATACCTTATGACACAACAATTCAAGAGAAATTGGAAAAAACTGACCATCTAAAGATTTATTCATGACTGTTCTACACCACTATTTGTAATAGTCTCAAACTGGAAAAACCATAATGTCCATCACCTGAGAATGTATAAACAAACTGTGGTATGTTGCTACAATGGAAATAATATACAGCCATAAAAAAGGAAGGGATGACTGATACATGCAGCAAGATGAATGAATCTCAAAAAACATGCTGAGGTAATTCAGACAAAAATTAGAATATACTAAATGTTTCCACTTATATGTCATTCCAATACAGGCAAAACTTATACAATATGAAGAAATTGCAACAGGTGCTACCTGGCAAGAGGAGAGTATCGACATGGTGATGTTCTATATCTTGGTAGTAGCATGAGTTTTAGGGGTGATGCAATTATCAAAACTGTACAAACTGTCTACTTAGAGACTGAGTATTTCACTGTATAGAAAATACACATTAAATTTAAAAAAAGAAAAATATAGTGACAGAAACTACAGAATGCTGTTAATGGTTATCTTTTTGATCTATTCAAACATTTGTTTCAATTTTTACCTTGACCATTTCCCCAGGTGAGAAAACAATATATGGCTTATTTTCAGTTCCTCCTCAAAAGCTACAGACAGCACTCTGAGCCATATCCTTTGAGCTGTTTTTCAGAGAGTGAAACCCCCACCGGTGGAAGAAGTTAACTGTATGCTGCCCAAGACCATCTGGAACCAGAAGGTGATGATGTTGACTCTGGACTACCTCACCACCAACCAATCAGAAGAATGTCCATGAGCTGATCACATACCCTACAACCCCCCCTCTCCCTCAACCTGTCTTTGAAAACCTTTCTCCGAATGCTACCCAGGAGTTCAGGTCTTTTAAGAACTAGCTGCCTGGACTCCTTGCTTGGTGCCCTGCAATAAACCCTGCACCCTCCTTCACCACAATAAATAAATAAAGAAAGAAACATATGTACACTAAACACAAATGAGTCAATAGCTAAAATGAAAAACAACAATATTAGGAAAAATATTTTTTAAATAATATACTTTATTACCTAATAATATTTGTTCATAAAAAACAAAGGCCATTGTTATTACAAGATTCATATTAAATATACACATTTGCTTATTTCTAACAAAATTTGTATTTCATACTCCAGGGCCCTTATTAAAACTAAGCAGTCAGTTTTTCATTTTAAAAGCAATTTGGATCTCTGTTCTCTTAATGTACTACAAATGTACCTTGGAAGATAAATTACCTCTTTCCACCTGTTGTTGTCACTGTCAACTGGAGATGATCGTGTTCCCCAGAAGACATCTTGCAATATCTGGTGATATTTTGTTTGTCTCACTTAGGTGAAGGGTATTATGCTACAGCCATCTAATGACCACAGACCAGGGATATTGCTAAGCATCCTATAATATGCAAGACATCTTCCCACAACAAAGAGTATCTGGCTCAAAATGTCAACACTCTCAAGGTTAAGAAACCCTGAACAACTGGTACAGTGTGGCACTATTATTTCTACCAATGCACTTCACTGACAGATAGAAAACTACCCCATGTTATGCATTATAGATTGTTAGGAGATTTCAAAATGTTACTGTACCATTTTTTTCTTATATCAGTGGGTCTTTCACAGAAGATATATACACATACACACACACACACACACAAACACACATACACAGTAGCCTCCTCTTATCCACAGGGTTTATGTTCCAAGATCCCCAGTAGATGACTTGAAACCAAGGATAGTACCAAGCCTTATACGTACTATGTTTTTTCCTGTACATACATACCTAAGTTATGGTTTGCAGTAAATGGCTTGGTGTCACTTGCTTCAGGGGATGTCTTGCTGAGCCTTCTAAAGGCTCCATTCTTTCTGGCACAACACTTCCTTATCAGTTAGAGTATATTTTCTGTTCATGACTTCCACCCACAAATTTAATGTCTTTTCCATCTTAACTAAGCACTTATCATGCACTGTGACTCTAACTTTTGTAGTTGGAGATGTGACAGTGAAACTAGGACAAATTTCTTTTTCCTTCTTCACAATTTCACAGAAGATTCGTTTTTACTGTTAATCTTAGCAACCTCTGCATTTAATTTTTTTTCTTTCCTTATTAAGTGGAGAACTTTCACCTCTTCACTTAAAGGAAGCACTTAATAGCTGCTTTTTGGTATATCTGAATTGCCAGCATCACTACTCTTGTACTTTGGGCCCATTATTAAGTAGAATAAGGGTTACTTGAACACAAGCACTGCAATACCATGACAGTTGATCTAATAACCAAGATGGCTACTAAATGACTAACAGGTTAGTAGCCTATACAGCCTGAATAGGATGGACAAAGGGATGATTCATGTCCCTGGACATCAGAAGATTTCATTGTGCTACCCAGAACAGTGCTCAAGTTAAAACTTATGCATTGGTTACTTCTGCAACTTTCTGTTCAATATTTTTAGACTGTGATTGACTGTAACTGAATCCATGGAAAGTGAAACCACACATAAGGATAGACTACTGCATATCTCTGTCTGTCTATCTATCTACCTATTTATCATCTATCATCTATCTGTACAAACATTTAACCACATATATCTGGGTATGCAAATTTAACTATTATAAGAAACTAAGTTACAATAAAGATTATCTTCTTTAAATATGTATTAAAATGTATGTCATTCAATATCAAGAGACTAAAGATTTACATGATATTACCTGGTATTTCAAAGGATTTATACTATTATATCCAACATTTGTTTGAGAAAGTGAAAAGTCTAATTAAACAATAATATAAAGTCCCAAAATTGGTGATAACAGTCAATTATACATCTCAATGAGGACATCAATTAGATCACTGGGAGGTAATTAGTTGGGTATCACTAGTTTTGAATTATAGACCTAATTCTACAAATACCTGACTGTTGACTCTGTCAGGCACACTTGCTCTGGATTCAGTTGCAAGATATGGAAAATAAAAACAGCAGAAACAAGTAAATTCTGAAATTACACACAAGGTAAAAAAAGAAGTCTAGAATTACATTCTGTTTTCAAAATTATGACCTACCTATGTTGTCATATCTGAATAACAGTATCAGAATGGAAAAAACATTAAAATCAAAGAGAAACCTATAGAAGTCAATCTGTTATGTTGGAAAGGCATTTATAGTGGATTTATCTCTTTATAAATGAATATTTATCACAATATATTTTGTAATAAAAATTATACTTTTAAAGTATTTGTGAATATTTTTAATTTCACATAGAAGGAAATATACACATTTTTATTGAGGTGTAATTGATATATAACATTAGTTTCAGGTGTACAACACAATGATTCAATATTTATGTATACTGTGAAATGATCACCACAATAAGTCTAGTTAACATTTGTCACCATACATAGTTAGAAAAATTGTGTGTGTACGTAATGAGAACTTTTACAATCTACTCTCTTAGCAACTTTCAAATGTGCAGTACAGTATTAACTATAGTCACCATGCTGTACATTACATACCCATGACTTATTCATGTTATAACTGTATATTTCTTATTACAATATATTTAAATTCCATGTGTAAGAAGAATGTGACATTTTAATTAATGTGGTCAACTTTGCAACATTTCCAGTTAGAAATATATTATTTAATTTAATCAATTTATTCTTTTTTGATATTTTCTCCTCTACTCCAAGAAACTTTTTGAATTTTATTTATTTTTTTATACAGCAGGTTCTAATTAGTTATCCATTTTACAGATATTAGTGTATATATGTCAATCCCAATCTCCCAATTCATCACACCACCACCCCCACTTACCCCCTTTGTGTCCATGCATTGTTTCTCTACATCTGTGTCTCTATTTCTGCCCTGCAAACCAGTTCATCTGTACCATTTTTCTATGTTCCACATAAATGCGTTAATATACAATATTTGTTTTTCCCTTTCTGACTTACTTCACTCTGTATGACAGTCTCTAGATCCATCCACGTTTCTACAAATGACCCAAAAACTTCACATAATGATTTATACCTTTGTATAAAAGAGGAAAAATAGATAACAAAATATTAATTGCTATAAAATGTATCATGTACAGATGTTAAATGTTTTATTTTCTATAATTTTAAATAGCATCTAATTTCAAAATAAAATAACCTTATGTTAAGGGTAAAAATATTTTGCATTTAGCTAGAAAATACAAAGTGCTAGAAAAATGTTGTTTCTAGATGATGTAGAGAGATTCAAATAAATTCATATACTTCCTCTTCCTTTCCTCCCTCCTCTCTTTCCCTCCTTTGTCTAACCTTCCTTTCCTCCT
The DNA here is from genome assembly GCF_964165515.1 of Mesoplodon bidens. Classification (NCBI taxonomy): domain Eukaryota; kingdom Metazoa; phylum Chordata; class Mammalia; order Artiodactyla; family Ziphiidae; genus Mesoplodon; species Mesoplodon bidens. The sequence goes on from NC_138176.1 coordinate 43,869,825, forward strand.
CATCTCTCTTTTTCTTTCTTATTTTCTTTCTCATTCTCTTCCTTCTTTTTCTCTCTTTCTATGTCTGTGTCTGTCTCTCTCTTTCATGAGATGCTGTTTAACTTTAAGGAGAATATTTTCATATTTCATTTGCTTCTCCCTTGGTAACTCAGAACTAGTAAAGTAATTACTGCTTTCTGACATATAATTTTCCAAAGGGAAAAAAAATAAACTTTTTTCTCCAACTCTACCTGTGTCCTCTTACGTTCCATTTAATCTTGTCCTTTTAAAATGTTTAAAGCTAAAGGAAGTATCTTGACAGAAATAATACTCTGTTTCCTACAGATAATGATGGGCTTTTCCACTCCCACTCTGCAAATATTACTGAAAATGCTACTTATTATTCCTATGTCTTCAGATTCAACATCCTCCCAAAGACAATTCTTTACTAAATTTTAGGAAAATAATGACAAAATGCTTCATTTGAGGTGAGGTGTTGGTATCTGAGGTGAGGTCTTAATGTTTAACAAATTGAGATTATGTCAAAATGTAATAAGATCATATATGAACTGACCCAGAAAATAGTAAATCACAAATGAACCCAAAAATGAGTTATATTAATCAAATAAAGATTAAATCACAGTGACAGAAGTATTAACATTTTTCAGATATGGTGAACTAGATCTTACAGGATACATCCATTTCTCAAGAGATATATAACATCATATTAATTCATTTAAATTAATGTAGAACATTTCAATTTATAACCCCGGGACAAGTTGGCCTACTTGGCAGGATCAACCCCATGATTTCACAGTAGCTGGTTAAGATTAGTATTAAAATTACTGGACTTGAGGACATGGGGTGGGAGGGCAAAGCTGGGGTGAAATGAGAGTAGCATCGACGTATATACACTACCGAATGTAAAATAGTTGGCTGGTGGGAAGCAGCAGCATAGCACAGGGAGATCAGCTCTGTGCTTTGCAATGACCTAGAGGGGTGGGATAGGGAGGATGGGAGGGAGGGATATGGGGACATGTGTATGCATATGGCTAATTCGCTCTATTGTCCCACAGAAACTAACACAGTATTGTGAAGCAATTATGCTCCAATAAAAATCTATTAAAAATAAATAAATAAATATGAATTTAATTAGGAAAAAAATTAATCTTTCAGATCTACAATTAAAAGTAAATTACAGCCCTTAATTTTGGTTAGCATATAAAGTTTCACTATTGAAAATGCTTTCCAGCATTTTATTGGAAAATTCATTTCAGAAAATTGTCTGAAGGGCAGAGAAAAAATATTCCCTCTTAAGATTTCACTTTAGCTTTTCTTTTTCTTAAGAAAATCTTCAAAAGTCATATAATACACACAAAACATGAACTAATCTTTATAAAGCAGCCTCTTTCAATAAGTTTCCACAAAGGTATACACAGTGGGTTCTCAAAAATTCTTGAAAAGCTCAAGTGCAGTTAATGACAGAATTTTAAGATAAGTTATGATTAAATTTTACAAACTAAATAAGAATAAAACTTAGGGAAATGTGTCTGTTATCATCACATTAATATGAGCTTTATTATCTCTTGATGGGAATACAGGGTTCACTTTAGTTTTTGACCTTAATTCTCTCAGACTAGAAATAATAGATACAAATATAAAATATGATGCTTAAAAAATAGGCAATATTGCTTAAACATATTTCAGTGTATTTAATTAGTTTATACTAATTTAAATGGCAGAAAAACTCATGATCATTTGAAAGTATTAAAATGGAGCAGCCTCTCAAGAGTATTTCTTAATTGATTGAAACTAAATGTAAATAAATTTAAAAACACTAAAAACAATTCTAGTAATTATTCAATACTTTTCATGTAAAAAATTAATTTATCTGTACTCAATGAAAGTCTTAAAATCCTGGTTAAAGACACAGTATAACGTATCAACAGGTACACACTTATATTAATTCTCAAGTTAAGTGTCAGAAGCTACAAAGTACAGCTATAAAGTAAAATCATTTTATGAATACTTTCTGATAAGAAAAACATTATTAGGCAATAAAAACTCAATACTCTCTGTAATAGTTAGAAATCTATATTGGGAGTGACAGAAAGAAACAATTCAAATTGGTTTGGACAGTCACTTATAGTTTCACATAATTAAAGGTTCCAGATACAAGTTATCAGATTACTATTTATCAAGTAGTTTCAAGTTGTGACCCAGGCAAAGTACCTTTCTCCTTTTTTTTTCAGATCTGCTTCTGTAGTATTAACATCCAAAAAGGACTTTGACACTTCCTTGAGCTACTTTTACATTTTGTTCTAGATTCAAAGCCCCAGAATTGAGTCCAGTTGGTTCTGACTGACCTGAAAGGCCTCATGTTCTCATTCTTGAATTATGGCCAAGAGGATGTTAGGCACATATTGAATTACTCTGAGTGGTTAAGCTACTCAGAGCCCACAAAAAACACTGGGAGCATTCTTACCCATGTACATGCTGGAAAAGCTGAATTCAATTTGGGCAGGGCAGGAGAGAGGAAAAGAGAAAAGGAGCTGAATGGATGCTGGAGAGGCTATAGATATTTACTAAAACCTGCCAATCCACAGGCATTTAGAACAAAAAAGAAAGTATTTTAATGACAAAAATGTTTTAGTTAATGGAACTTTACCCAATTTTACACAATTTAAAGGCAATTCTACACAAACTATAAGGCCTGCTAAAACAAAATTTCTGAAAGTTCAAGAAAGTTAAAATTTCTGAAAATTAAAATTCTATTAACCTTACCTCTAATTTTTAAGTTGTTTGTTTTTTGGCAACAGCAAAGTCAAGATAAACACTAGCTGAAAACTTAATCATTTAAATCTCAAAATATAGATGTAAAAGTGTTCCCAAAGAAATATACTGCTCCTTATTTTATAGTTACAGTCTATTTGCACAAAAACATGCCACAGGCAAATGATTCAATTAATGCACATAACAAAGCTATATATTTGATATGATATCACAAATTGGGGATTACATAGCCTACTAACCAGCTTACATAACCACATAATATTGAAAAGAGTAGAAATCTTAAAAAATGAGAATGTCATGATATTTCACTTAAATGGGGTAACTCCTTGATGGTAGAAAAATATCTTTCAAAAATGTTAACTATCACTGGTATTCAAGTTTTACTAATAGTTGTTCAGAAAAAAATATGAGCAGTGAATGCAATATTTCTAATGCTTCACACAGCAGGAATAAAAAGCCAAGAGCTCTCAGTTATATTTTGAAGTTGTTGAATATTAAAATAAGAAAACCAAATGCAATGTATGTTTGGATGGTAACTGAGGCTCTTCAGAATCACAATTTTACATTTGCAGTCAATTTATCTCTTCATCCTTCTGAAGTAGATAAATTGAATATCACAGTTAACAGTAGGATAGTGCCTTTGAAGAAAGCCAAGCATCTACCTTTTCAGCAAAGATACATACATGTCATTTTGCCTTCCATAAGATCCTAGCATATCTTTTTAAGTAGAAAACTCAGAAGGAGAAACAAATGGCAAACTGGGCAGAATTTCTTCTCTCTCAGTTGCTTTATATGGTAGTGAGTAATTCCTATCATCTAGCAAATCTAGAAGAGATGCACTTTGATACCACTGATAATTTACATTTAAATACTTAAGGATAGTAGCATTTTTTTTTCCTTCAAGTGACCGATAAATGCAATTGACTTCTTTCTTCAAAAATTTTGAGTACACTAAGTATTCTCAAAATTAAAAGGAAGGCAGAGATGTGAGAGTAAGTATTCTGTTAAACAACTTTAATGAGAGTATTAAATATTTAGTCTCTTGTTCATATTATTGTTTTGACTAATAAATGCTAGTTATCTAAAAATACATAAGGATGTGAATAACAGTTGTTCATTCTTTCCATGTAGGTGAGTTAGGTAGCAGTGAATAAGCAGTCAAAATATATGTTAGGCATTCAATAAGAATGTTTTAAATTTATTTATTTGTTTTAAATTTATTCTGGGATAGCCTGACATAAAACTTTGTTAGTGACCCCACAGAGCCCTGTCTCAGAGGCCAATGTGGTTAAATATTTGGGGGGGAAATAAGATTTCTAATCTTGCTGATTATTTCCCATAAATACTTTTCAATAAGCATTAACCCCAAATTTTTTAAGACCCTGCTATTTATTAAGATAATGATAAGAAGTAATGATATAAAGACAAAAAAGCCACAGTTCTAATTCTCACATATTTTCGGATTTAGTAGAAATGACATATATAAATAGGTAAACACAATACTGAGTGGCAAGAATAAAGACAGGATATAGAAACGATGTCTTTCAATAATCAACAAGGATGAGAGGTGAGTCAGGGAAGAAGTAATGACTAAGATGGATTTTGAGGGATATATGGGATTTTTGTAAGAGGATGGGAGAGAGGGTAGTACAGTTGACTCTGGAACAATGTGGAAGTTAGGGGTCCTGACACCCATGCAGTTGAAAATCTGAGTATAAATTTTTACTCCTCCAAAACTTAACTATTAATAGATTACTGTTGACTGGAAGCCTTACCAATAACATAGGCAATTAACACATGCATTCCACACTATATTCTTACAATAAAGTAAGCTAGAGAAAAGAAAATGTTAAGAAAATCATAAGGAAGAGAAAATACATTTCCAATACTATACTGTATTTATCGATAAGGTAAGTTTACACCATCTGTTTACAAGAATTGTCTGTCAATATTTACATCAATATTGTCTTATAAGATATAAAACAGTGTAGAAATTATACATATTACTAACACTAGGCATAAAAAATATGACAATGTGAAAAGCAAAATTCGTATTTATTTACAGGTCTGATGATCTATGCACTGACAACAAAGAAGCAGAAATATGATTACTTTATGGTAGCCTAGTGTAATCCATACGATTGCTTCACAACAGCCTCACCTCTACACTAATGAATAAATCATTATAAAAAATTTTATGGCATACAGTATTACAGTCATATTCACAATGCAGTATTGGACATTGTTACTTTTTTTAAAAAAACCTCTTATCTGTGATGATAGGCAAATATGCATTTTCTCCAATTATGAGAGAGTTATACTGTATAGCACTGTAATTCTTTGAAACCAAAGTTATAAAACAGTAAGAAAACAAACACACTATTAATTGTATATTAAATATCACTCACCTTATGCCTATGTAAACACAGACTAGTATCTACATATATTTATTTTATGCATTCATGACTCACCTTTTTCTTATTTTTTTCAATATGTCTAGGCTATATGGTTCATCTGCAAGTTTTTTTTCAAATTTTTAGAAATCTCCAAAGAGTGTTTCAATATACTTATTGAAAAAAATCCATGTATAAGTGGACCCACACAGTTCAAACTGTATAGTTCAAGGGTCAATTGTACAGAGAGGGTATGGTTGTGGCAGAACCATTCCAACAATGGACAAGTACACAGAGGCTTGGCTATACCAGGTGTTGCTGCAATTATAAATGCACATCCTTTCTCTGAAAACCTTGCCAACAGGTGGGTGTCAAAATACAGATTTTTAAAATAATAAGTAGTTTAGTCCATATATAGAAGATTATGCAACATTTCATTGGGGTCTGGGGCTGTATCTCATAATCAAATGCATTAATATTTCTATAGTGAAGTATGAATATCTACATTAAGTGGGTACATAGAGTCAATATGAACCTCACAACAGGTCAGGATTGGTTTTGTCACCTGATGAACTACAAAAAAATTAATTGTTCAGAATGTCTTTAAATCTTAAAATTGTAAACAAGGGACTGTAAACCTATAATTCTTCAATTCATGCTTAATTGGTGAAAATTTATAAGGGAATAAAGAGGGAATTGCAACAGATAAGTTGGAGAGTATAGCAGAGGTTGGAGATCATAAAGCTCATACATGTTAGAGCAAGGATTAGAAAATGAATGAGATTAACACTCAGGTCCATCTTCCCTGCTAAATGACACTGGTCATATATGAAGGACTACCTAAAAGCTGAAAGATATTTAGGGGAAACAATTCCAATCAGAAATGATGAAAACTTGAACTATGACAGAGAAGACAGGTTCAAAGGAATAAGAAGAGTTGAATATCTTAATTAGATTTTTAAAAGAGCAATTCAAACTTGCCCTAAGAAAGCAGTTAGTATTTGAATGGGAAAAAATAATTGTAATATTTTAACTTAAATAAAAGGACTCTATCATAAAATAAAAAGTGCATGGCCTTCCTAATTTTATATGTGTGTGTGTGTGTGTGTGTGTGTGTGGAGTGTATGCATGTGTGTTTCTGTATACATATACATGAATGCAATACTTATATAAATTCTGTGAGTTGTTTAGGGTTAGAATTATACACTTTCCTCCCATCACCATGATTTCTTTATTTTAATTGAAATATTTAACTTTATGATTAGAGGAGCATATAGTGATAGTCAAAATACAAGTGATCTTTTAAAAAATACAAAATGAGATTAAAATCCAAAATAAGGGATGATTTTAATACTTTGCTTTGAAAGCATAGTTATCTTTCATCTGTATCATCTAAATGATCAACTTTATCCGATTACCCACATATATGTCTTATATATCTGAAATGTCTCTATCAATAAAAAAAAAATTAGTCCAGATATACAGAATGAGATTGAGGACCTAAACACAGAGACTATCCTAAGGCTGCCCACACTGCATCCTGCCCACCAGTGCCTCCAGAAGATTACCCAAGTGGAAGGCCGAAATCAAGTCTGCTCTTTGCTTCATCAGGCTGTACACTTTGGCATGGGCTACATCAGTCTGGAGTAAGAGTTCACCTCTCTAAATTGTTTTAGGCACAGTGACTGAATTTTTGTAATCATTAGTGGGGTGAGGGAGATTAAGTTTTTTTCTCAGAGAAGGATCTTTTACAAATTCTCAAAGGACCCTCTGTGCCAGTACATAGATTTAGCCTTGTGCTAAGCCACCCTTGACCTGCTTATTGTCTTATCAGGTTTAACTATATCAAGAACCACTCCTTTCTAATTTATCTTCTACATAACTGGTTTCATGTAGTGAAACCTACATGGGCATTGGTTCTTGAGGTTCAAGAACATAAACATCTCTGGATCTGCCACGTTATAGCCTAAGTGTTGCCCTCAGGCAAGATGTACACACATTGAAGATAAGGAGTCAGGTTCTGCTCCAACAAGTCATCAGAAGGACTGCTGTGACTATGGACTTAAGCCAGAAGTTGTCAAATCGTTATAGAGAGAAGCACATTCAAACATTTACAAACTGAGTTATGTTCTGAAAATGTCTAAATCTGTAACTCAATTTGTACACACAGAGTGAGAAATTACAATGTAAAAACTCATTATATGGGTCATTACTATATACATTTTCCTTTAATACAGCTTAATTTCTAGCTTGGGTTTGAACTACATTATTTGTAATATATGTTCAGAAAAAAATGAGACCACTAGGAGTTAAACTGAAATGTTAATATGAAGAAAATTTTCATAGCACTTAAGTACATAAGAAAATATAAATTTTATTTTTCAGGGTGTTAGAAGTCACTTTAAAATTAAAATAACATGTCTATGAGAAAAAAAGACCTTACAGTTTTTCTTGCATTTACTAAGTAAGAGTTATTTTTAATAACTGTGAAAACCTTTCAAGTGTCAGTGTTTCAAGTTATCCAGAAATCCTCTAGTGATAGATAGATAGATAGATATACATATATTTCATATTAAAGTGAAAACAAATGCAGTATTAGTCAAAGGAAATCAACTTTAAAAATACGCAGTTGCAAAGTTCCATGTGCATTTGTGTGTACATATAAGGTCTACATTTACATGTGTATATATGCATATGAAGAGTATAATGAGGAAAATACAGAATAAAATGTACAAGGAGACTAATGGTACCTTAGAGAAAAGGTTTTCAAAAACTAGTAAAAAATAGATTCACACCAAAAAAAAAAGACTTTTAATTTAAAATAATAAAAATCAGTGTATTATTTTTTTGCAAAATTTGGATTACAGAAGCTTAAAATGCTTAGCACTTGGTTCAAAATAAAGCAACTATTATTAAAGTTATCACTTAGGGAGGTGTGCAGCAGCTTCAAAGAGAAAGTCTAGAATACCACACTACTTCCCCCTTTTAGGAAGTAAGCAGCACTCAGGAAACCCTCAGAAATTGCTGTCAAACACTATAAGGAAGGTACTTAGTGGATAATTAGAGCATAAAAGGAAATATAGAAAGGAGGGATTTTTCATCCCATATAAATATAGAAATTGAAGCATGCATGTTAAGAACTTCTAGGATATCACTGACATCTTCTTTCTACTTCTGACCAATTCTCCTCCACTAAATCTAAATAAATCAGGTAAATCAGGCTGACCTATTGGTGATAACTGCTTTGCCTCCCCCGTACCCATCAGTATCATTGAGGAAGTGGTTATCAGATTGCACAATGAGGGACTTCACTTCCTTGACATGCTTAGGATTTGAATTGAGCTTGTTGTGGTAGTGATAGCCTGATGCTGTAACACACCTGTCCTTATTTCTTACAGCCACCAAAGGAGAGACAAGATTTCTTTAGGCAGTATAGAGTGGAAAGATGGAATGTCAAAGTATAGATGTCGATAAATATAAAAGTGCAGATAGATACCATGTTGTTCCAAAGAGGATTTTAGGAAGCTTATAGTGACATGGTCCAATTTGTAAATGATAAATAAAATGATAAGTGAGACATTAGAGATGTTAACAGTGGTTATTTTAGTGGAGTTAACAGTGGTTACTTTAGTGGAGTGTGACTATAGGTATTGTCTCTATTTAATTTTTATTTATGTTTTTCTCTCTTTTGGTATATAATTTCATTGTTGTTTATGTTCTACATTTATTTCTCATTTTGGTTATTAAGAAAAGTGTTATTTTGGCCAAAAATTTAGGAAGAAGGTGGAGAAGGATGGGCAAAATTAAATGAACACCAAAGGTCTCGCATGGCATTCTAAGAGAGTGACCACAGATTTGGCTCTGAGTTTTCTAGCAATTAGCAAAAACAAGATGTAACAATTTTAGTTATGTGTATTTAATAATAAAGAATATCACTGATCAAAAAAACACAACTTATTTTAGGCCTCAGAGGGCAAAGAAAAATATTTCTCAATGAGGTCATTTAAGGTTGTGTTGTAACTAACATTTTTAACAACTTCCCTTTGGTAGAAAGAGTAATGTGAGTTTGGAGTATTTTCCTTCAAGAACTTCTCCACATGTAGGTATTTCAAGGATGGTGGCAATTCCCACCAATTCCCTGAGGGCATGAGCTGTTGCCGCAGTGCACTTAGTACGCCTATAAAATGAAGAGGCAAAAGTCCTTAAAGAATGCTTTGTAAAAACAAGTTTTGATATGTATTTGTGAATAAAGATCAGATATTATTGTTTTCTGACAAGGATCTGAACATAGATACTTTTCAGTAAGGCCCCATCCAAATGGTTCAGCAGTTAACCAAGACAAAGTCAAGACTGACTCATCAAGAGGTGTCCAGAGAGGACTCATGCATAGATATCAATAAACATACAAATCCAGGAAACCCATGAAGAGAGTAAACGCTTCCCCAGAAATAAAGCGTTTTATTTCATGCATATAAAAATACAATAGTAGGGATCCACACTCCAATTCATGAACACAGCCAAATCATTTGTATCTTGGATATATATTTAAAGATAATTACACTATAGGTCATTTTTGAGCTTCAAACATTCCAATACAGTATCCAATGAATATCTAACCTTAAGAAGTTCCAGTCTTACTGAAATTTTTAAATAAATTGAGAAAATATATACCTCTAGGAAACTTAATGAAATTCATTACTGCAAAGATATACTTATAAATAAGCTAGTTAAACACTGGAAGATATTATATAATATGTACTGACTAATGATTGTGATCTTTGGAATAGCTGAGACAATCGTACTTAGTTTTCCATTACAGCTGATATTTGTTAATCTCTACAAAGTCGCTGATTTTTACTATTTTGACCGCTCCAAGTGGCAATTTCATGTCATTCAACTTAATAGTTCATGATAACAAAATTATTTCCTATCCTCCTGGGAGAATATTTGTCTTTATTCTTTATATCAGGAGTTAGAATCCAGACACTAAATGTACCTATATGCATAGTTAAAATTGACTCTCTTATCATTGAAGTAGAGTGCACTTTGTTTATTGGCACCCTGGCATCCTTCTTCCTGTCTTCAAGAGTTTCTATTTCTGTGACCTGGGCATGCTGATAGTTACCTTATTCCAGAGGTGGAGTTTATAACCTAAGCTAAGGCAGTAAGCACTGGCCACAGTGACTGGTTGGCTCAGAGGTGGTCATGTGACAAAATGGGCTAAACAGAAGGGATTAGTGACTTTGGGGGGAATACTACAGATATTAATTTGGAAGCATATAGAACATGGAGAATAGATAGGTTAGACTGAAATATAAGGAAAACCTGTCTTAAAATGAAGTTATCACCAATGAAATCAAAGCTGAAAAATCATTAAGCTTAAAATCAAATCTTAAAATTTAAGCTTAAATTCACTAAACTCTTGGATCAATCCTTTCCTGAAGCCTAAAGATGAATTCTAGAATTTCAGATTCATAAGTCAATAAACTTACTTTGTTTATGCTAATTTGAGTTACATTTTCTCTTACTTTCACTATAAAGAATCTTAACACATATGTGAAGGTACTTATAATTATACACAAGGATGTGTGTATAGAAAATCATTAAAAACGTATTACACATAAATGTTACACAATTTTTTTGTAAATTAATCATAGTCTATTGCTTTAAAAGCACTTATATTTAAAATCATATATAAATATGTGTATATATTTCTTATTGTCTTCTAGAGAGTACACTCAATAATTTTTAAAACTTTTAATACAACTAGTGGTGATGAGTGCTAGGTTTGGATTTTTGATCTGATATGTGAATACAAATTCTGTGGGATTTTACTGATATGATAAACAAATATAAGACAGGAGTAATTGCGGAGAAGAGGAAATATCATTGACCTTACACATTTCAAAGGTTCATGAGTCCTCAGTTACCTTGAAGAAGGAAACTCTCCTCATTCTTAATGATGCAAAATCATGCCAGCCATTAATTATATTCCAAGACAGAAGTGCCTCCACTACCAGCTTCCCTATTCTTGATATATGAACCTCAATGTACAAACAAACAGAATAGCTGATTATATCTGACAGGCTTTCAGAGGGCCTGGGGTCAGAGATAAAAGCATTTGAAGTGAGAAATAGATGTAATCATTAAAAAAGGAGCACCTAATAGCATGATTCGATTTGGTCTAACCAGAAAAAAAACAAACGGAGTGACAGAAGCTATTGGAGATGCACTGTATATCTCTATGATGGCATTTATGATCTCAAGATATTAAGGGGGAGAGTTTTATGTATGAAAATATGTGACTGGGAGAGAGGAAAAAAGGGAGCGACAGATCGAGAGAGAGAAGCCTTAACGTGTTTTGCTGTTGATGAAGCAATTTAAAAAATATCACCTCATTTGGGTTTTGCAACAAACCTACATGGTGTGAAAGGCAATTATTATCATCCTCATTTTAGAAATGAAGAAAGGGAGGCTGATGTCTTGTGTGGCTAAATGACTTTAGTACAGCCAAATAGCTAGTAGATGGTGGACTTGGGATTATATTTCAGATCTTCTGACTGCAAATCCTCAAAAGTTTTATACTAATTCTACTTTATAATACACCACTCATAAACCGCAAATAAGTATTAAGTCTAAGATGTTAATATAATTTCAAATGGAAAAGCTTTGAATATTTTGTCATATCCTAGTCTAACAGGTTTCAGCTCTATTGCTTGGATCTGATGTATCTTTATTTACCTTCTTATTTCAAAAGACTGTTTTCCCTTTCTCTCTCAATAAATTTATCAGATTATATTGATTACTCTTAGAAATAACTATAAGGTATAGTTTGGCTAAAATCATCTTTGAAAATTCTTATAAAATACTTAAGAATTCCTATAGCTGTCTGTGTGTGCATCTTTAAAGCTACTCTAAATCCTCTGATACCCCTTCACTTCCTACATGAAAGTTAGAAAAGCCAAATAGTTGTTTTCCCCATATTCCATAGATCAAGGAGTGGTCATTTGATCCATTTATGGGTCACAAAATATAAGTGGAAAAATCTGGTTGGTGCTTCTGGAAAGTTTGAATTCCCCCCAGTAAAGAGAGTTACCACATTTGGTGCATCTTCTCCCTTCTTGCTTTAACTTTGGACACAATGACTGCAAAGGCAGCAGCAATCAATCCTGAAATATCCACATAATGTTTTCTGGTCCCTGAAATCCGCAAAACTACTTAAAGCATGTTAAGTATGCTTTATGTCACAATTTAGAACAGACAATCTAAACAGCATCATTAGGCAATATACACATATGCATCATACACATTTGCCTGGGGGCAAATAGGTACCCCTTAAAGAACAAATTTGTCTCTACCATGCTAATATCCTTCAGGGGTTTGGCATTTCTGTTGGATTAATTATCTTGTTGATGAAGACTTATTTTTCAGTCTTATGTCATATGCTCCTGCCTCCTGAATATTTGCTGCAAAAGTAACTCGCTTTCCCCACTGCCACCACCTTTCCCTTGTTCACGCCCTTCCATCTAGCAACAATGCCTTCTCATTATCCTCTCTTCCATAACACTGCTTGCTGAAGTCTAGTTACAGTCTTTCAAGCTTGTCTGAAACAATATCTCTTATACAGAGCCTGCCTTATACTTATAGCTAAACCATTTTTTCCTTTTAATCTCCTTGGAAAATGTTTTACTTCTTATGTGACATTTATATCACACACATAATTAATTTTTTGAGTGTACTAGTTCCATTCCCTGCCCTCTGTAAAATTATCACCATCACTCCCAGTAGAACATAAAGCTCCTTGAGGGCAGGGAGAGAGTATGTGATTCATTTTCCTTAGCCACACAGTACCTGGCACAGATCCTGATATTGGTGTGATAGCCACGGATACCAGGGGTTGATAGAGTTGATTTCTCTATAAAAAAGTGATTATCTTCATCATGTCCTTCTTTACTGCTACATACTTGTCAAAAATTATAGTCAGAAAAGAGGATGAGTTACCTCCTTGAATCTTAACATTTAGAGAGTTTTGTTTTTATAAATAAAGAAGGATCTCAAGAATAAAGATTTTCAAAAAGAACCCCTGCATATATTTAGCAGGGTTGGCAAACTACTGCACACAGGCCAAATCCAGCCCACTAGCTCTTTTGGCGAAGTTGCATTGGAACACAGCCAGGCTAATTTGTTCATGTATGATCTAAGGCCACTTTTGTACTAGAAAGGCTGAGTAGTTACCCCAGAGACCATATATTATATATAAGCCCACAAAGCCACTGATATTTACTATCTGGCCCCTTACAGAAAAGTTTACTTAAATCTTGTTATTAAAATAGTCAAAAGCAACAATAATTCAATGGTCAAATAAGTTAGAGAAATAAAATTTAACAGTTTTCATAAGGCAGACCTTCTCTGAATCTGTGATTCCTATTAAATATTACTTGTATTCCTATTATGTAATACTAATTTTCATGTCATTCTCTGGCTTCCCAAGTATTTTTGATCAATGGAATTTTTTTTAATGGACTGTATCTCAGGCCCAGTTACCTGAGGATCATCAGTTTGGCTAATGCTGCTTTAGGGAAGTGCAAGAAAAAAAAGAAAAAAAAACTGAATTGCAATTTTTCCTTTAAAGTATTGCCCTCATCTGATAATATTTAACTCTCTGTGAATTCACTTATTCTTCTAGTGATTTTTTCTAAAATAATTAATCCCCTTAGCAAACTTCCCTGACCCTTGATAAAAGGACCACTTAAGCTTCCTTCAGTTAAAAGTTAAAACATACCTTGTACTATAAGCAAGTAAGGCAGTAATTATCTCAGTGACATGGATAATTAACATCAAAACAGCTGCAAATGTACTTGAGGGTAAAATCTTCGATCTCAGGTTTAAAATTATTTAATCTAATATAAATGGCCAGTAATACCAGGTTTAGGTACATTAATGTGATTGATTACACAATCAATAGCCCCATTAGATGTAGAAACTACTTGCTGTGTTTTCTTATTAGTTCTTATATTACTGCTTTCTTCAATCTCAATTCTTCCCTTAGAAAATATAGTTTGCCTCACTTCTATTCCTTTAGATGTTTTTTCTTCAAGTGAAGTAAAGATGTTGATGATGTAAAGAGACGCTAACTCAAAATACATTATTTTCCCAAAGGCTTAGAAATGTGCACAGTTTAGTTATTCCATTCATTTAATCTAATAGTCGATACAAAAATAATTATAATTAAGTTGACATATGTATACTCCAAAGAGACTATCTAGGATTACCTCACAAAAGTAAATTCGATATACAAAGATCCACGGCCTCAGATTTATAAATCGTGCAACTCATTTACTCTAAACCAGACCAGATGCCTTCCGATTATCAAAGGAGAGACAGCAAGGTTTAGTAGACCCTCTTCTGGTTTTAGAGTCAGACCCCAGTTTGAGCCTCAGTTCCTCTGTCCTTCCAACTTAAGCTTTTAAGTGAGCAAAAATCAACTGACAAGTAAAGCCTGAGTACTTAGGCACTCAGTACTAATGTACTCAGGGAACTTTATCCCACATTTTGGAAGTGGTATTATTTGACCTCACCTATTCCTCATAAAGTTCCTTCATTGATGGTCTCTAAAATACTCTCTTTGGTCAATGTCTTGTTTCCTTGCCCTATTAGTACAACTGAGAACACTATTAATAATACCTATAAATGTAAATGTTTCTTTGAATACTTTAGCTGTTAAATATATTTATTTAATATGATACTTAATTACAAAAATGATTTGAAATAGATTCACACAATGCTTTAAGATAAAATATTAAGTAGTAAAATCAGAGCATAGGGAAGGCAACAACTTATAAAACTTAAGTAGTTGAAATACATATTGAGGATGTTTCTGCAAAATTACTAAATTCCTTTCCAACTTGATTGTTTTCTTGGTAATTTGTTTCATAACAGTGCCAACAGTGTATCAATTACCCAAGGAGAGAAACAGATATTCTTTATACTAAGGTCAGGACATATACACGCACAAAGAAAGAATTTCCCTAAAATCTCAAAAAGGGAAAACAAAAATATACTCTATTTTACTATATTTTTTAAGGATACTCTTTTTACCTCTAGTAAAATAGAGTTATAATGGCCTCAACTTTATTATTCAATATTTGAACACACTCCTACCATACAAATGGGGTAAGGAGGTGCACATCAAGCATACTTATTCTCAGGCTTCAAGGAATTTACTTTACTGAAAGGTGGAGAACTGAGAGCTGTTGCATATGAGAGTGTTTTTACTGGAAACTTTGATCCTGTTCTAAGATTATCTGGCTATCTATTTTTACTTACGCACATACACAAACACATGAATTGGTATGTTAATAACATATGTTAAAAATACTTCTGCAATAATAAGCTATTTACACATTTTCTTTCAATAGTCAGAGAAAATTCATTGAAATTTATCTTGAACTATAAACAGCAAGAAACTTTAGGACAGGAAATTAATCTCTTTTCAATTATTATTTTCATGCTTTTATGAACTCATCAACAAAATACAATCATGATTTTTTTAAAAAAGTGTACATGTTCCTTTGTATGAAAAATATATTATCTGAAATACATTGTTCCACAGGAATTTAAATATGCATATATGAGGAATAAAGCTATTGTTGGAATTACAATGGCTCATGTATATTTAAATACACTTACACAGACATATAATATATACAAAAAAATACCTAGAGTAGCACTTTTAAAACTTAAGTAGATTTTTTAAAAAATGAATTCATAATTACTGACAAGAGAAAATTACTTCAACTGTTTATTTTCAAAATTCTATAAATCCCCCACAAAGCTGCTTTTTATGTCACATTTACAGTTATATAATAAAAATATACCATTGTAAATATATTATTTTTAATATTTTAAAATATTGAGATAGCAAATATTTATGCAGTGTCTACTATGCCACAACATTAAAATAGATGCTATAAGTACAATGTTGGACAAAAGAGACAGGTTCTTTATATTTCAGGAGCCTACATTCTGCTAGGAGTGAGAGGAATTCAAAACTAAGCAGGCATGTATATACACACTATATTTTTTATGAATTGCAGATTACAATTATGTATTTCTTCTTTAAAAGCATTTGTTTTTCTGAAGTATCATGTTCCACTTTTTTTTTTTTTTTTCCTTTTTGCAGTATGCGGGCCTCTCACTACTGTGGCCTCTCCCGTTGCGGAACACAGGCTCCGGACGCGCAGGCTCAGCGGCCACCGCTCACAGGTCTAGCCGCTCCGCAGCATGTGGGATCTTCCCAGACCGGGGCATGAACCCGCGTCCCCTGCATCGGCAGGCGGACTCTCAACCCCTGCGCCACCAGGGAAGCCAATCATCATGTTCCATTTTTAACTGAGCTCCTTAAATATAAATTTCACCCATTGCTATCTCAATTTGGAAGAAATTATCTATTTCTGTGCCTATTTCCATAGGCACAAAATAGATATTTATTTCTGTCCCTATTTCCATTTCTGGTTCTATTTCCATGGATTTAAAATATTAGTAGACCACAAAATATATTTCTACTTGCTTTCACTGAAGCTATTATTAGCCAAATTTTATCTTAATTCCTATTTTTTTATTCCAACGTTCCAAAAGCCATTTCTTCTGCAATCAAAGCACAAGTCTCATTTCACAAATACAAAAAAAGAAAATTGATTTTCATCCTGAAAATGTCAAACTTCTGCCTATAATACTCAGCTATGGATTTGTGAAACAGCAAAGTTCAAAAAGAGCCATCGACCTGATGGCCCTTTGACACATGATGATGGATGCAATGTGTCTACTGCTTTACTGCCAGAATGTCCTCCAAGAGAATGAGACAATCAATGAAGAATAATAAATCTAAACTGGGCTGATGGTTTGCTTGTTTTAAGTGTATCAAAGAGAAAATACTGGTATTTCACTTCTCTGGGGAAAGACTTTTATAAACTCTGTGATCAACTCTTTTCTCTCTTTCTGGCTTAGATTAATCAGACCTACATATATCTGCTTACAGAAGTTGAGCAATGCCTGGAAGTTAAACTCCGTATGTAGGTAATGAACTTAACATAAAATACAGATGCTATGTATTGTTCTTCTCCAAAGGAGAAAAAAAAATATTATATGAAGGACACAATTTTAAGAAAAAAATAAACATTACTCACCCTTGTGTCTTGCTCCTCTGTCAACTAGTGGTTCTGGCAACTTCAACTGTTTGTAGTGAATAATGCTTCCATTTTCCTATAGAACAAAGTTATTTAGCAATGACACATCAAAAGCAAACACTTTGTTCAGGTACAGAACATAGAAGCAATTCATTTTCTTATAGATTATACTTATGCTTACAATGATTTAATGCAAATTCTGAAAAGCAAATCTTGCAATCATAACTATAAGTTATGGAAGCAACATATTCTGATTGAAAACTTAACTCTCAGGATGCATACCATCATAAATGCTCCATGAATGTTCTTTACTTAGAAAACAAAATTTCACTACCACCTGCAAATTTTTATGTCATTTGACCAGAGTGCTAACAAAGAAGCACAGTATAAAGTCTCCTTCAATGATACTTTTAAAATATGGTGTTTTATAATATGTTAAATAGATTCAACACAATTAAGGACAACTATATAGATTGAAGGATACTTATGAGTCTATAGCAATTTCAGCCTTCAGAATGTTATACCATACCAATATTTCCTTAGGTTCACAAATTTTACCCCTATGCTTTATCAAAGGAGAAATGGATAACTTTATGATAATGTAATAAAAAATCCTAAGACAATTTAGGTATTGCTATTACTGCTACTAGGTTTTAATCTTCCTCAAAATTGAAACTCTGTCTTAATTACTCATAATTCTTATAGTTCTATTAGTTAGTGCTGCATTGAGTATATACATATCAGGAAATACATACAGATATAGATGGAAATAGCTCTTAGTAAAAAAATAGTTTGTTTCAAACACCTAAACATGTTCCCTTGAAGCTCTGTAGAACATATGAGGTTGACAGATGCACTTAATTTATGAAAAACAAAAATAATCATTAGTTTCTCAAAACTAAACTTTGCTTGTGAACTACAGAATAAGTAGAGATAAATATACAAAAATTATATTTTAAAACAGTACTTCTAAAATTATCTACATTAAATAGCAGAAAGGAAATAACATCACGAGAAAGGAGATAATTCTTTAAAAACATTAGAACACACAACTGAAAATTTGAAAATAATGTTTACATGAATATATTAAGATTTATATACAAAATATATACAAAATGTATATTTTATATACAAAATAAAAATAAATACATAAAGGTGAATTTTTATAGCTCTTTAGGGACTAGGAAATATCTAACTTTAAGGAAAAAATGAATAGGACAGCTTTAATCTTTTTAAATTAAGCAGCATATTCACTTTTTTTCACAATAAAATGTAAGCTTAACATCAATATATAAAACATATCAGTTGAATCTTTATAGTCAAATTACGGATGGGGCTTGATAAGATCTTCAAAATTTATACCACTACCTGTCAGTCCCACTCTGGCCCTTTGGTAGAATAAAGGACATGTTTTAAAAACTCTATGGCCTCATAGAACACATTTTGGAAACTCCTGACATAGATAATTTCTTCACAGACTTTAATAACAACTATAAAAAAGGATATGGTACTGCATTTGATTTAATCAACATTGACCATAATAAGAGGACAATTATTCTAGTGACTTACTGAAAGTACATGGGCTCTAGCTCCAAAGAAGAGAAATGGCTAGATTTTCTCTAGGGGTTCTCTACATTTCTGAATAGTGTTGAACCCTCAATTAATTCCATTCTAAATAAACCACGCTGCACTGTACTTTGGGTCTATTTGGTAATATAGTGGGGCTGTTCACCATGATCTCTGAGTAATGATTACATGTTATAAAATATAAAAGAAACTGCAGAAGATTTGCAAATTAATATTTAGGGTATTTAATGCCTCAAGACTGACGGAATGAAAGATGAATGAAACAGAAGTTTGTACAATTTCAGCAATATAAATTATATGTAAAAAAACTTAATCTTATGTGACTGTACATATACATTATCATTATACTTTCAAAGACCAAATAATGACTTAAATTTTTACTTTTTTTTAACACATATCATTAATCCTAGATTTGCTAAGTTGGAAATCAGAACTTATATCCAGAGTGCAGGATTTCAATAAACAGTTTATATGTTGACAAAAATTGAGAGGTAGAATAAAGGTGACATCTGAGGTTAATACCAACTCCTGAGGTATTTCATTTATTTTGACTATTAAATTTTTAAAAAAATCTAATTTTCTAGATTGATACTTCGACAGTACCTCCTCTAGAGTGCTGTGTAGTACCAGGAGTAAACCCAAGCTTTTCTAACTGCCCCAATATTAGCTAGAATAAGAAACATAAGCAGAGATTCTATTTATTTACCCCATGCCACTCCACATAGCTCTTTGGAAATGTGTTATCTGATGAACTCAAACTAATGCTAGAATCACTAGCTACAAAAATTGTTTGCTTTATAAAATCTTATTCGATTGACTTCTATGATGTAGTAATGCAGTGTTTAATCAATGACATAGTTTAACCGTATTTCAGCTCTTTAACAGTACTATTAAATGTACAACCATAGATTTATGATGTGATCTAATTAAGCAACCACTCCACCTTGACAATACCTGAAAAGGAAGTGCTTTGAGATTTATTAAGGTAAAAGACTTCATGTTTCAAGAATGGAATTTCAGTCTCTGAAAACATCATTCACAATAGGGTGATACTTTGAATTTTGAATCCAGTATAAATAGTAAAGAAGTATAAATTGATAAAAATATGAAATTATGTCATTATTGTTTCATTTTTCTTACCATCACCCTAACAACTCCATCCAGCTTTAGAAAATCTCCGCATATTTTAAGCCATGATATAGTAAAGCAGAGTAATACACTAGAGGTGCCTATAGTTTAAAAAAAGGAGGGAGGGTGTCAGCTCACTTTGCTGTTTGGCATTTGACAAAGTTCTTTGCTGAACTATACTCTAATTTATTTATTTATAAAGTTGGTATGTTGGACCTGATGATTTCTAACATGTCTTACAGATCTGTGATTCAAGACCATGAAATTTTAAATCAGAAGTGGACACTGGCTTCAACTCAAGAATTAATAGCAGTCATTTGGTAGTGGATTTTTATGTGAATGAGGATTTGATTACTGATCTGGGAAAGGATGTTGTGTTCAGGATGTGGAATGGCTGAGTAGTGTTGATCTGTGTCACAAAATTGTCATATCTGCAGTAGATTTAACCAGAAAGAAAAAGAAAATGTTAAATTAAGAATCTCTCAGTAATAGAAAAGACCTTCTTGAATCCAAGCAATAAAAGTCATTTAAATTGGAGAACTATTTTGAATATTACACATTAAACCTTTTAGATAAGATAACATAAATTCTCCCTGGTTGTCATGGAATGGATTTCATGACCATTTATCTGCTTAAAAATCTAAAGATTCTCAAAAAAAAATCTAAAATGTTGCACTTATTTTCCATAAAAGCCCTTAGAAAAAATGTATTTTTAGTGACATAAGAAATATAAAATAGGTATTGTTAATCAGAAAAATTAACTTATATTTCAGAAAAAATACCAGCGTGTAATAGAGAGTTGAATGGACAAAAAAATAATACTTTTTATGAAAAGAAATTCTTTAAAAAAAGAAATTCTTAGTCACTATATTTATCAAGGTCATTTTTAAACCTAAGTACACATCTAATCAAAATATTCTGATCTTTTTCCTTTCAAAACAGGAACACAAATATGTTCAAATGAAGGCACGGTTTTTAATTTTTTTTTTTTTTATAGTTTTAACTTAGTCAAAGATAGGCATAAAATCCTAGAAACAGCTGCTAAGTGAACAGGGTTATGTTTGTGACCAAAGTGATTAGTATATGACTTTGCAGAAAGCTTAGTGACTATTTTGCATAACAAGATGTTCAATGAATGGCTACTTCAGAGCATTTGGATATTATAAATCATTACAATATCAATTTGAAATCTAAAAGGCCTCTGAATACTCAGCATGCTACAATAACTCCATGAAATTATTTTTGGCATGGTCCAAGAGTGTGCATCTCATCGTTACTTTTTCCTGCTGAGAGAGCTCACACAGAACACACCGTTTTTTAAATTACATTTTATAGAATATTTATGGTATCCTTAGGATGTAAGAAAAAATTCAAAGGTACAAGAAGGAGAAATCAAGTTTATGTATATTAAAACAAAGGCAGGATTTAAACATACATATTATTAAAAGACATTTTTCTTTTAGATTGCCTTTGCTTGAGAGAGCTTTTATTAGCATTGTTTTTTGCAAGATGGAAACAGCTTCACAGTTCCAGAAGCCTTTTAAACACAAAGATCTACAAAAAAGATTTATCTTATGCAAACTTAAGCAAAAGTCAGCTGAGACATGTTGCAGAGACAAGTAGCTGCTTACTTTCACTCAGATTCCAGTTCATACTTTATCATACAAACAGCCGTATAATTACATTTGACAAATGCTGGGGAAAAGTAAGAATTCCTGTAGATAATTGATTATGCTTTATAACTGGCAAAGAAAAAACAAACAAAAAAAACCCCCAAACAAGAACAACAACAAAAAACCACTGTCGAATTCCTAGCTACCTTTTAAATGTTTTTCTTTATCTCCAGTGGTCCAATGAATCTCTGTATTTAAATTGGCAAAGCTCTAGTAAGACCTTAGTGAACTATAATATTTTATGCTATGGGGGTAAGATGACAATATAGGCATCAAGTTTGCTTCTGTGTTAGAAAGATTATATGTTTGAGTATGTGTATGACTATGTGTAGGTAAAGTGATATCGGTGAAGGAGACTGTATATATGAATATCTAAAACAACTGTGATAACTTACATGCCATCCATTGTTTTCCAGCCTTCCTAGATTTAGCTAGCCTCAGAGAAAAACATAGTTAAATTCATAGGTGAAAATTGTTAAATTAATTAAACAAGGAAGCTATTAGACTGAGACTGATACGGCTCTAATGCTGAGGCAGCCTATAAGCAAACCAAAATCTAAGCCTGCAAATGCCTCAAGGTTACCAAATCAAAACGCTAAGGATAACCAATCACAAACAGCCAATGAGGTTTTAAGCTATAGCCAATCAATAATGTCCTTACTTTGCATATGTCTTTCCTCCATAAAATTCTCTCCTTAAGTTATTGTTAGTGTAATGTTCCTAACCATTTCCAGTTTGTTGTTGCCCTATGTGAATCAATAAATGCTCAAATATTTTTTTTTAAAAATTAATATTCCTCAGTTTATCTTTTTAAAAAAATGTATGACATTTTTTAATTTGTATTTTTAAAATACATAAGTAGTTGAAGGTTTTAATTAGCTTTTTTTTTTCTTTTTTCCTTTAACGTCTTCATTGGAGTATAATTGCTTTACAGTGTTAGATTCTGCTGTATAACAAAGTGAATCAGCTATACGCATATGGATATCCTCATATCCCCTCCCTCTTGCGTCTCCCTCCCACCCTCCTTACCCCACCCCTCTAGGTGGTAAAGCACTGAGCTGATCTCCCTGTGCTATGCAGCTGCTTCCCACTAGGTATCTGTTTTACATTTGGTAGTGTTTATATGTCAGTGTTATTCTCCCACTTCGTCCCAGCTTACCCTTCCCCCTCCCCATGTCCTCAAGTCCATTCTCTACATCTGTGTCTTTATTCATGTCCTGCCTCTAGGTTCATCAGAACCATTTTTTCTTTTTTTAGATTCCTTCTTAAAATTGTCTTCTATCCATTGTTTTTATCTATTTTATAACTTTTTTATGCACTAACCATATTATATTGGTTATATTTTCTTTGTAAATTTGTTTTCTCAGTTCATAACATGCCTTTGAAGGTGACAGAATACACCACCTCAAAATATGCCACTTTTGAGCTAAAGGCACTAAGAAAAACTGCAAATATAAGAACACTCTAATCTTTCTTCTTTTTCTTAAATGCAAGAGACAAAATTCCCATGTGAAAAACATTCTTCCTTTCCATAAGAATGTTACATAATAAGAATGTAACATTCTTATTATCAATGAGAGAGAAATTGAGACCAAGAGAATTCTATACAAGATGACTCTGTTAAAATAATTCTTATCTCCTAAATTAGGAGTTTGGGACTAACATATACACACTACTATATATAAAATAGATAACAAGGACCTACTGTATAGCATAGGGAACTCTACCAAATATTCTGTAATAACCTATATGGGAAAAGGACCTGAAAAATAATGTATATATGTATAACTGAATCACTTTGCTGTACAACTGAAGGTAACATAACATTGTAAATCAACTATACTCTAATATAAAATAAAATAAAATTATAAAAAAACTGAAAAGATACTGAATAACCCAGAAAAAAATAAAGTGTACAGTTTGAAAAAAAAATAATTCTTATCTTCCTTTAGCCTCTCCACATGGTTTAGTTACTTTTCCACACATACCTCTCTTTGTTCAACCTACTATAAAGGCATGTAAGTTTTGCCAAGGAGAATAACCCTAAGACGGTAGATTCAAAAATTTGCCTCCCCTACACCTTCATCTTATAGCATTTGACATAGATGTTAAATGATTATACACTGAAAATATTTGCATTCATTTTCTTCCTTCAAACTAAAAACTTATTTAGTACAGACATCTGATGTTCACCTCTATTTATTTTTATATTAGAAAAGTTTATACCAAATTGTTTAAAACATCTGAAATTGATTTTGATGTAAGGTGTTGATGGGTGCAAAAGTATGAATCATTACATTCAAAATTTTCTTCTTTCACACTTTGTGCTATAATTCACCAATTCATCATGGAAACCTTAACAACCAATTTTACAGACAAATATTTTGATCTTTGTTAGAAAAGTAGAATTGTATTCTCAAATCTTTGCTAATGGAATATAACCATGAAACTACTCTTGACTACCATGACATTAAATCTACTTTGAAATTGATCCTTGCTTATTGTTATTCTTAGAGGGTACATTTTACTTTGTTATTAGATATGAAAAGTGCTACCAATTTGAATTAGATATTGCCAGTCAAAATCCTTCAAATATCTAAAGCTCAGCTAAGATACAAAGAATCAGAGACACAAATCCCTGTTCTTGGAGAGTTTACCAATTGAAGAGATCAGTAGGCTCTTGCCCACATATATTTATAATTTAAGGCAGACTGCAATAAATAATCAGAACACTGTTGACCGCTGAAGAGAATCAGGGAGGGAAATGGTCAGGAAGAAGTCATGAGATGGCTTCAAAGAACACTGAGATGTTGGACACGACTTTGGCAGATGGTAAGATTCACAAGGGCAGTAAAGAAAGGGGAAATCAGAATCAATAAATATCAAAGCCAGGAAAATTTGAGACCTATTTAATAATTCTCAAATAATATGGTTTCACTCCAGCTGTACAGGTTGTAGAAAGTTTGGGGGACAGATCATAAAAGGCCTACCTGCAATGCCCAAGAACCTGGATCCTATAACTTTGAGATTGAAGATTTTAAGTTGATTGCTTCCGATAAGAGATCGATCAGTATTGAACCAGGAAATTAAGCTACTAGCAGAAAAGCAAATTTATTATAAAAAGGGAAGACAGTTAAGAGGCAATTGCATTCATTCATGCATTTATTCACTTGTTCATCCATTCAGCAGTGATTTATTAAGTACCTGCTATAAACTAAGCATTGTTCTGAGTTTGCACTCACAGAAATTAATAGACTGCAATAACTTGGTAAGATTTACCTGTCATAAATGGGATGTGAAGATGTTTTTCTAATATGACAACAACAACAAAAGCACAAAGAAAGCATAAAATAACAGATTGTAAATTTGGGTGCACACTTATAAAATTGGCTTCATGGGTAAAACATCTTGAAAGTAAATCAAATGCCATGGTGCAAAAAATATGTACAACTCATATTCAGTTCCAGGGTTTACTTCCCTAAAATACCAAAAATCCCTATGGATAAATAAGACTAATTACAACATAAACAAACGGGCAAATTATTCAAGTTTTTCTCACTCTATGTTACAGTATTGATAAGAGGCCCCTCTCTACCCTTTCCAGGTACTTAAAATTTTTTTAATTTGTTTTCAGTAAACATTCATATGGAAATTATTCTGTTCCAGATTTATATTAGCCCACAGGGAACATTTTGTTGCTTGGATGCTAATGGAACGTTATTGTGTAACTATTCTTGAGTATTTATCTACTGGGGGGAAACACACTCTGTGGGAAAAAATAGAGAAAACACCATTTATAAACTTCTAAGGAAATTGGCTTTTAAGAGATTGTACTAGGGTCTAAGATAGAGATTCCAGTTGGGAACTGGGAATTCCTTCAGATAATATGTGAAGGCGGAGTAGTCTGGTGAAGTGATATTTAAACTGAGCCTTCAAGTATGTGAAGATGATAGACATCTAAGAGAAAGAGCAGTTCAGGCAACAAGAATAAGACAGTTTAAAACCATGCTGTAAAAACATAATAGTTTCAAATTCTATGCTTTATGATTCACTGATTTTGGTAAGCACATTTAAATAAATGCTTGCCTTTATTTTTAATACTGAAAGTTTAAAATCATTTTGAAAGAATGGTTTCAAAAATGTTTTATATCAGTTTCTTGGCAGCTAGTCTTTGAAACAGAGAAACCTGATAAGATGAGGTTTCTAAAATGCATTTACAAAAACAAGATAGAAAACAAAAATGGTAACATATTTCATAAAATAACATGCTTTCTATTCTAGTAATTAGTTTCTAAGTGGTATTTTATTGTAATTTTGTGTATGTAAGATATTAATAGTTGACAATATTGAGTTAACCAGACTCTATCTTATGATCATTAAACAAATGGGTTTTCCACAGTAATTTACTGAGTTCCATTTAAACTGTGTGTTTAATTTGCATGCTCTTATTAAAACATACTAATTGATGATTCTTTTCTATTTATGGTGTTACTGCATTGTGGGCCTTAGTTATGCATTAGGACAAAATTGGGACCTTGAATCATAATTATATCAGTCTGTGCATTGGTCTGCATATAAGTCCTGGTTAACAGGACCTTAATCATTAACCTTTTTCATATGTCAGTGTTTAAGGGCTATTTTAAATTTATTGACAATAATTATCTGAGAGTACAAACATTTTTAAAATTTTAGAGGGCTAAAATTTAAGGACCCTACATGAATCCAAATGTTATTTTGTACTATAAATATATACAGGGCATTATAATTATTTTTATATTATATTTCCTGGAGAACCATTTAAGGACAGGTTGCATGAAAATTAGTTTTAAAATGATTTTATAATGTTTGAAGCTAAATATTTCTTTTAAGTCTTTTTACTAATGAAAGAAAATAATTTTTATTAAATAGGTATGTAAACAGTATTCTATCATTTACAAATTTTAGACATCATAATACAATTTTTGAAATATAGTATTATTACATGTGTACTATCTGCCCCTCACCTCTCACTGGACTTAAATTTATTATCATCTCACTTTCTTTAGAACAAAGAATTCCCTCAGAATTCTTTGTTGAGTGAGGGGAGGGTCCAGAATTTTGGCCTGATCAAGTGGGTCTTATGTAACACATAACAAAAGCTGGTTAAAGACAGATAATCTCTGCCATTATGAGGTTCAAATACTTTTCTAACATGGGGATACTTATTTCATATGTAGGCTATAGGGAAAGTTAGTAACCCTGCCATTTGAGATATTTTATTTTTACATGTGTGGAAACAAAATTATACCAATATCTAGTGAATAAAAATGACTACACAAAAATTAAACCTGACTTACAATGTAAAATTACCTATGTCCTCCTTCTCTGTATCTACCATTAAGATATACACATTCTCGGGGCTCCCCTGGTGGTGCAGTGGTTGAGAGTCTGTCTGCCGATGCAGGGAACACGGGTTCGTGCCCCGGTCCGGGAAGATCCCACATGCCGTGGAGCGGCTGGACCCATTAGCCATGGCTGCTGAGCCTGTGCGTCCGGAGCCTGTGCTCCGCAGCAGGAGAGGCCACAGTGGTGAGAGGCCCACGTACCGCAAAAAAAAAAAAAAAAAAAAAAAATATATATATATATATATATATACATATATATATATATATATATATATATATATATATACATATAAAAATATATATACACACACATACATACATACACACACATTCTTGGGCTTCCCTGGTGGCGCAGTGGTTGAGAATCTGCCTGCTAATGCAGGGGACACGTGTTTGAGCTCTGGTCTGGGAGGATCCCACATGCCGCGGAGCAACTAAGCCCGTGCGCCACAACTACTGAGCCTGCGCGTCTGGAGCCTGTGCTCCACAACAAGAGAGGCTGCGACAGTGAGAGGCCTGCACACCGCGATGAAGAGTGGCCCCCGCTCGCCGCAACTAGAGAAAGCCCTGGCACAGAAACGAAGACCCAACACAGCCAAAAATAAATAAATAAATTACTAAACTCCTACCCCAGCATCAAAAAAAAAAAAAAAAAAAGATATACACATTCTCTTACCACCTAAACACACACATACACACACCCTCGTATACACGTATGCTTACACATGTACACAACATGTAACACTTAATAACACAGATTCTTGAATTGGACTACCTGGAATAAATCTTGGCTCTATCCCTGAATTGTCGTAAACTTGAGGAGGTCATTTAACCTCTCTGTCTTCACTTTCCTCACTCATAAACAGATCTGTAAAGGTGTACAACGCACATTGCTGTAGAATTAAATGAATTGGTATATGGAAACCACCTAGAACAGTGCCTCATAAATAGTAATCGCTAAGCAAATGTTAAAGGATATCATTACCACTACTATTTTAATACACAGCTGCAGAAAGTCTTGGGAGAGATATCAGGAGATAACGGGTTTTATTGGGAGGAAAAGAATGATTTCACTTTTGTTTGTAGAAATGTATTGAGTTCAGTCAAGTTAGGAAATCATGCAGCAAGACTGTGCATCAGAAAGCAGACAAGACAGCAAGAAAGAGACTATAATGCATTTAACTTCTTGTGACTTTAAAGGCAAAGTGAGCCGGAGCACAGCTGTAAGGCATGTTCGGGAGGCCAGGAACGCCATGGGGCAGTGTCTCAGGCCAGAGCGCAAGCAGCGGGACAGTGATGATGGGGCCCCCGCATGGCAAGTGGCAAGAGCTCAGCATCCACGCGGAGGAGTGGCGGGTGTACCTGCCAGGCTTCCCCAAGCCGAAGAGAGAGTGGAAGGCGGCAGCCCTGGAGGAGGTCAAGCAACGGCGGAGGAGGAGCAGCAGAAACCCAGGAGAAGCACTACCAGGACCACTGGAAGATGCAGACAACTAGACCAGCTAGTGACGGCAAAAACAGGGTCCCTGCAGTACAAACACCCAACTACACGGCCACTGCAACTATCATGGAGCTACCTGGACTTCTTGGGGGTCAGGCCCCTCTGACTGTGCCACCTGAGCAAAGGGTCGGCCACGGGTCTGGGGAAGCGGCACCATCTATGGAAAACCCAAGCTGAACCTTACCCAGGAAGTCAGGGACCCCTGCTATCCCAGAGGATATCCTCCCTCACTGCACTGCTGTGTACACAGACCCAGTTGCAAAAAGGTCAAGCAGGAATATCCGTGAAGGTTCAGGACACCACCAAGAAGCCCAGAGGGTCACTCATAC
The DNA here is from genome assembly GCF_964165515.1 of Mesoplodon bidens. Lineage (NCBI taxonomy): Eukaryota > Metazoa > Chordata > Mammalia > Artiodactyla > Ziphiidae > Mesoplodon > Mesoplodon bidens. The sequence goes on from NC_138176.1 coordinate 43,898,774, forward strand.
TGGCAGGAACCAGCTGACAGGTAAAGCCTGGCACAGCTGGGGATCAGCCCCTGCCCAGACTAGGCTGGTTGGACCTGTCCTGTCTCAGCTTAGCTGTTCCCCTAACTGTTGGCTCAGAGGTGATGATGCCACAGCCCAAGGTTGGGATGCCAGGACCTCTCCAGAAGGAGCAGGCAGCTTAGAGCTGGCTTCTCCTGGGAAGAAACTTCAAAGCCAAGTTTGGGACCTCTTTCCAGGGGCAGGCTTTTGGAGTGGTGGGAATGGTTAGGGAGAGTGGGTCCATCCCTAACTCTCCAGCAATTTTCCCTGTCGGTAGTATTAGATCTGGACTCCCTAACAAGAGTTGGAGAATTCTATCATCACTGGTAGAATCCAAGTCCATCTGTTGCTCTGAAAATTGGGCAGCTGGGGTAGGGTGGGTAAGCAGCACTGGCCAGTACTTTTTACTGGCTGAGACTTCAGACTTGTCCCTTCTCCTTGGTCTCTTTGGTCTCCTCAGCTGAAATTTAAGTAGTGGAAGCAGATGTGTTCTGAAGAATTCCCCTTCCCCAAACTTAGGCAGCTTCCCCAGGCTTCCAGCAGATCCCAGACAGAGTCCAACATAGAAGAAGTTATTAATTATTTCTCAAGAAAATGAATCTTGATGCACCTGTAAATGTGCCCCTCTCTGAGCAGACCCTTCAGGAGGCCAGCTGGTGTTTTGTAAGGATTGCCCTTTCTTCATGCTCCTCCCAGAGAGATCTTCAGATGTGGCTTCAGAGCCGATGAAAGATAGCCTTGTTTCTTCCTTGTTCCAGCTTGTGAGCCACTCACCTCACTCATACTCCCCAGGGTTCTTCTGAGCAGGACCACTGGCAAGATCCAGGTCCACCTCTGGCATGTAGATGAGCTACCAGTGAGGACAACCAGAGCTCCTGTTCTGGAGCATTGCCACTTACTGGCTCCTCTGATTCTGGGTTGTGCCCTGGTTAGGGACATTTTGTTGGGCCCTAGAACTAGGACTGCAAAGGGGCATAAGATGTATCCTCATGATTGGTGAAGATCATGGACTAGAGAGAGAGATGATCAAGGTGACAGGACAGTGCTGTGATGGGAGTACAGCTGCAGATTCTACTCAACCCTGGGTAGAAATCCCAGAGGGCTCCTGGAGGAAAGGGAGCAGGGAGTTGAAGTCTGCAGTCTTTCAGGGCAGGCCTTCTCCCCGACCACCCCAAGGAGGACCTGCCAGAAGCAGCCCTGCCCCACCATTGTGTAGGCTCAGGAAATGTGCCTATATGCCTGACTGTTCTCCTATGTCATTGTCAAAACTTACTGTCTGATGTATATATGTGCCACATCTTCTTTATCCATTCATCTGTTGATGGACACTTAGGTTGCTTCCATGTTGTGACTATTGTAAATAGAGCTGCAATGAACATTTTGGTACATGACTCTTTTTGAATTATGTTTTTTTCAGGGTATATGCCCAGTAGTGGGATTACTGGGTCGTATGGTAGTTCTATTTTTAGTTCTTTTTAAGGAACCTGTATACTGTTTTCCATAGTGGCTGTATCAATTTACATTCCCACCAATAGTACAAAAGGGTTCCCTTTTCTCCACACCTTCTCTAGAATTTATTGTTTGTAGAGATTTTGTTGATGGCCATTCTGACCGGTGTGAGATGATATCTCATTGTAATTTTGATTTGCATTTCTCTAATGATTAATGATGTTGAGCATTCTTTCATGTGTTTCTTGGCAATGTGTATATCTTCTCTGGAGAAATGTCTATTTAGGTCTTCTGGTCATTTTTGGATTGGGTTGTTTGTTTGTTTGATATTGAGCTGCATTAGCTGCTTGTAAATTTTGGAGTATTACTCAGCCATAAAAAGAAATGAAACTTAGTTATTTGTAGTGAGGTGGATGGACCTAGAGTCTGTCATACAGAGTGAAGTAAGTCAGAAAGAGAAAAACAAATACCGTATGCTAACAAATATATATGGAATCTAAGAAAAAAATGGTCATGAAGAATCTAGGGGTAAGACGGGAATAGAGACACAGACCTACTGGAGAATGGACTTGAGGATACGGGGAGGGGGAAGGGTAAGCTGTGATAAAGTGAGAGAGTGGCATGGACATATATACACTTCCAAACGTAAAACAGATAGCTAGTGGAAAGCAGCCGCATAGCACAAGGAGATCAGCTTGGTGCTCTGTGACCACCTAGAAGGGGTGGGGGGGGATCGGGAGGGTAGGAGGGAGGGAGACGCAAGAGGGAAGAGATATGGGAACATAGGTATATGTATAACTGATTCACTTTGTTATAAAGCAGAAAGTAACACACCATTGTAAAGCAATTATACTCCAATAAAGATGTTAAAAAATAAATAAATAAAACTTACTGTCTGATGATGTGTGATGATGGCTAATGCATGTCTGAAGGCCACATCTGGGTGGGGGAATGAGAATCTCAGGGCTTGTCACTCAGAGGCCCCTTGACCTGGCTTTTCAGCTCCTTCTACCTGTTCTTCCTGTTGCCTCCATTGTCCTCCCCTGTGCTGGGGGTGGGTGACTCACTTTACTTGGTTGCCTTCAATCTGGGCGTGGGGTGGGGCCTATTCACAAGCTCTCCATGTGGTTCTGATACTCAACCCAGGACAGGGAGTGTGAGCCATACCCTCACAGGACCCAGTGAGCATGAACAGAGCTGGGCCCCAGGGATCAGTGCACATCGAAGGACTTGAGTTTGAATCCTAGCTCTGTCCCTCAGCCTCTGTGTTAGCTCCTTGCTGTGCTGATCTCTCTGGGTCTATTTCCCCATGTGTAAGATGAAATAGAACACTGACCTCTTAGGGCTGCCCTGAGGTTGAAATGAGACCATGTGATGAACCACTTCCCAGAGCACCTGGCCTTCCCTTGTGTGAGTGCCTTCAGTGTGTGTTTGCAGCAGCTGCCTCCTGCTGACCCGGGTCTCTTCTTCCATTCCCACTGACAGGGGGTCACTTCCAATTTATACCTACCATTCGTAATGTTTTTAAGTATTAAATTTTCATCCACTCTCAAAATAAAAAAGCAAACTTGGTTTGCATCTAACCCAGGTGAGCAGAAACTATGTAGCCTGGAGAGAAATGCACAGGTGCTACCTTAGATTGATCTAAATATGGGCTCCTTCCTCATACTTGCCTATTTTTATTCTCATCTGATGGCCAAATGCATTGTGCGATATAGATGTAGTATGTATATGTATTATTATTGTAACTTGTATTATTGTCATTGTTATTATATTATACATTGCATCTTTAGAATTGCTTTTAGAAAAATAACTTACGTAATGTGAAAAACTTTTCAATTATAGAATTAGTATCAGAACCCAACTCTTCACATTCTTAATATAACACATTTTTCATTACACCATCTGTTATGAATGTTGCATTTAAGAAATATTGTCAAATGTTTTAAGGAACAGCAATAACACTGTGATTAAGACTATACGTTGATAAGAATTGTAGTAAATATTTCCAAATCTTGATACGCATTTTAATTTATCATCAGTGAAATGAGAAATCTGAGACAAGTCACAGAAATATCCCTGAAACATGTATACCATGTAGTTTTTAAAACAAAGCGCTATGAACATCTAATAAGTTAGCTAAAGGAAACAAGTTAAACTCGAAAACTAATACTAAAACCAAACCTTTACATTGCTCTCTCTCAGGAAAAAAAGGTAATAATAGCAAAATCTAAATTTATATTTTTCTTTTATAATTGGAAAAAATGTGATCTATAGTATCACATGAATGGTTAAGACATTCTTGGTATCTAGTGAAGTATATCATATCTGGGAAGACCACACATTCTGTTTGTCCTGGTCAGTCCTAGTCCCCTATTTTTCTTGCATCACTTTTGTTTAGCATTTGTCTCAGATTTCTCATTATTTAACAAAATGTTACTAATAGTAGATATATAAAAACACATCAGGATTATTTTGATAGATCCCAACTTTGTACTTCCAGGTGCAAAAACACAAATGGGTGAAGAACAATGTTCTCACTTTAACTATGGTTAAATAAATAATTAATAAGCTATAAGACACATCTCTCTTTTCCTGGTCCTTTCCAAACAAGGTAACTCCAACCAATATTTCACAGACAGCACATACAGCCCTCCACTGGTATAAAGAATATAGTGGGAGAAGTATTCAAAGCTGTTATCCAAGGCTCCCCACTTAGTTGACTGGGCAGTTGGGACATGGGCTCTGCCATAGTCTGTGAGATACATGAAATCGCAAGACACGGTTGGTAGTAGGTGGGGTTAGTATGAAAATGAGAGAATTATAGTTTTGGTAGATGTGAAATAAGCATAGGCAATACAGATGCAATGGTCCTGCCATAGAGCATATAGAGAGTAGCCTGAGGTTTCTTACTGCACAGGACTTGTCATTTATGGTTTGGTGTAAATCTACAATGAATGTTCATTTATTGATTTAGTATTTTAGAGTTTATTTAATTTTTAGCCATAAACCCTTTCTGCAGCAATGAACAGCCCAACCCCCCGAAAGTACATATGTAATGAAAAGGAACTAAATGTTCATTTCCCAAGAAAATTGATGTCATTTGCATACAATGTTTGTTGGCATTTACTGTATTTTATCATTGGCTGCATGCAAAGTAGAAGATAAAATTGCTAAAGAAGCAGTAGCACTAATTACAGAAGTGAATAGCTATACTAATAAGATTATGCCCTAAAACAAAGATTTAACACATGCAGATTAAGATGCAATAAGGTGTATTTACATATAATTCATGAAGCATGGTATTACATTCAGATCAAATGAGATATTGACTACACATTTTTGAGACAAATGTCTATGTGGTACACACATTGTCTTTTTGCAGCTCCTCATTAATCAGATGTTAGAAATATTTGATCCTTTGATGACCTACTTGGTAAAAAAACATAGGTATCCTAAAATAATACTATATCTTTCTATAAACTAGTCATCTAAAATCTGGTTGCATTTTGTTTAAAAAATATAACCTTGGAATCCTTAATAGAGTCATTCAGAAAGAACAACACTAAAAAATTCAACTTTTGGAGCTTCTAGTGAATTATAATTTTTAAGAATAAAGACTGTGTAAAGGAAAAGATATATAAATGTGGCCCTACAAAATTATGGGGGGGATTTAACAAGATAAAAAATGAAAAGTAAAAGAGTAATTTTATTTTGAAATTCTATAAATACTCTTTAGAATACATTATAGAAAAAAAACTTTTGATGGAACTCTCAGTTTTTGATTGGATAAAATATTTTCTGTACTTGAATAAAAACAAACTTGACAAGTGTTCTAATTTTTTCCAGCATCTAAATTTGTCAAAACATTCAAAAAACTCACATACAGAAGTAATATATATTGAATTTTTTTACATAAAAGTATTTTCATAAAGAAGTACTCTATATAAAGGAAAAAAGGACAGTGCCTGTGAAATTATTTGGATTGAAATATTGACACATTTCAATATAAAAAACATACTGAGCTTATGCTTCATTTAGTGGAATTGTTTCAGGCTTACCTTGAAATTTGTAGGGAAAGAATTTCTCAATTACAAAATAATAGTCTACAGAGAAGAGTCAAAGATATCAACAATTTTATATCTGTTAGTTATGAAATACAACTTAAGAGGAAACTGAAGGCTATTCTAGTAAATAAATGAAAAATTATGAAACAATGTCAAAAAAATAATGTTCTTAGAAAAATACCATAAACTTGATTTTAGAGAGAGAGCTAAGGGATGGATTAAAGTACATGAAAATGTACCAAGAATAATTCTTGTTATGTTTTTATATTTAGATAAACAAAATAATTTCTTTTTTTGCTCCACATAGGTGAATACATGTTCATTTTTTAGACAGTTTTATTCTTCAAAAATTCTAAAAGTTTATTTCATAAATCTAACACTATGATAAATAAATATGATTGCTACATATAAGTAATCATTTTTCTACTACCTTTCACTCTCAGAAGTGTGCTAGTATGGATAATATATTATGGGTTCACTTTAACTTAATCAGTTGGCTGAATAGGCAGCTGATGTAACCCACAAAAAATGTATTCTGGTTCCACAGATGCCAGTACCTGTTTCCCTGAACTTATTCTGAAAAAAAATTAAAGCCACAGGGAAGACTCATACCACACGTGCCCATGTATTTTCACCAAGAATTATGAACTTTTAAAATTTTGCTACATATTTTCTATTCTTTTATATACTTTTACATACATTCTTTTTTTCCTGAATAATTTACAATTAGGTTGCTGATGGCACAGTACTTCACCACTAAATTAGAGTCATTAGGAGTTCTTTTTATGTATGCCTCAGAACTCAGTTTGTGATAGTTAAGTTAAGCAAACCTACATTTTGGTATGGAGTCATTAAAATCATATCAGCATTAAGGTTATAAAAAATAAATTATAATCACCTTCAGCATTAATTAATAGGTGGATAAATGTACTTTTCCTATATTTGATATTTACTGAGAATCTATTTTCCCACTTTCTGTATTTAATAAGTGATAAACATGATAGTCAAAGGCCATAGACACAGAAGACTTAAATCTCTTGGGTTGTGACAAACAGGAGATAGAATAATAATTATATTTATGTCATTAAAAGCTTTGAAGAAAAATAGATCAGGGCAAGTTAATAAATAACAACTGGGGTACTGTTTCAGATATGAATATATAAGCTATGCCATTCTTTGGAGTTATATTTGAACATAAACTTGAAAGATGTGAAAATATCAGTGAGGTGAATATCTGGCAGTCGAATGCTACAGTCAGAAGGAACATCAAGTGCAAAGGCCTTATTGAAGTATAAGTTTTGTTTGATCAAGGAAGAATAAAAGGGTGATGTAGCTTGAAGGCAGAAAATGATGGGGAGCAAAATAGGTGATGATGTCAGAGCAGCTGCCACAATGGTTGGGACCACAAGGTGTTTTTTTTTTGTTTGTTTTTTTTGCAGTATGCGGGCCTCTCACTGTTGTGGCCTCTCCCATTGCGGAGCACAGGCTCTGGACGCGCTGGCTCAGTGGCCATGACTCACAGGCCTAGCCACTCCACGGCATGTGGGATCTTCCCGGACCGGGGCACAAACCCGTGTCCCCTGCATCGGCAGGCAGACTCTCAACCACTGTGCCACCAGGGAAGCCCCACAAGGCTTTTTAATCATTGCCCAGAATTAGGTTTAAGGGCATGTAAACTATAGTGCTTGGCCCACACAGCTTTACATGGCTTATGAAGCCAGTACTTTTTTTTTTGTTTTACATTATTAAATGTTAATAAAACATCAGAAAAAAAGGAGAACGTGTAGCAGAGACTATACGTGGATCAGGAGACGAAAAATATTTATATTCTGGCCCGTTCCAGAGGAAAAAAATGTCAACTCCAGATTGAAAGCCATTAGGATCTGAGAGCTGAAGAGTCACATACTGTGATTTGTATTTTATAAAGATCATTCTGAGGGCTATGGTGAACATATTTTGTAGGTGGGTAAGAGCAGAAGATGCGATGGCACACAACATCACTAATGATTACAGAAATGCAAATCAGAACTGCAATGAGGTATCACCTCACACCAGTTAGGATGGGCATCATCAGAAAATCTATAAACAGCAAATGCTGGAGAGTGTGTGGAGAAAAGGGAAGCCTCTTGCACTGTTGGTGGGAAAGTAAATTGATACAACCACTATGGAGAACAGTACGGAGGTTCCTTAAAAAACTAAAAATAGAATTACCATATGACCCAGCAATCCCACTTCTGGGCATATACCCTGAGAAACCCATAATTCAAAAAGACACATGCACCCCAATGTTCATTGCAGCATTATTTACAATAGCCAGGTCATGGAAACAACCTAAATGCCCATCAACAAACAAATGGATAAAGAAGATGTGGTACATATATACAATGGGATATTACTCAGCCATAAAAAGGAATGAAATTGGGTCATTTGTAGAGACGTGGATGGACCTAGAGACTGTCATACAGAGTGAAGTAAGTCAGAAAGAGAAAAATAAATATCGTATATTAACGCATATATGTGGAATCTAGAAAAATGGTATAGATGAACCAGTTTGCAAGGCAGAAATAGAGACACAGATGTAGAGAACAAACATATGGACACGAAGGGGGGAAGCGGGGAGTGGGGGTGGTGGTGAGATGAACTGGGAGATTGGGATTGACATCTATACACTAATACGTATAAAATAGATAACTAATAAGAACCTGTTGTATAAAAAATAAATAAAATTCAAAAAAAAAAAAAGATGCAATGGCAGTAGTCCAGGCATCAGGTGGTGATAGGTCCAGCCAAAAATTGCCTGGATTTGGGATGTAATTTGAAAATAACATCAGCATAGTCTGCTGATGGTTTGGTGTATGAGGAAAGGAAAATAATCAAGGATCAGTCATAAAAGTATAGACTGAACTACTATGTACTGTTTTCTCCGAGGAGGGAAAACCCATAATGCACACTTTTTGATAGTGTTCAGGTTTACAGATGATTTTTATTCTCCCTTTAGAGTTAAACTCTTCTCATAGTTTGTTATTTCCTCATACTTTTTGTTAAGAAGAAAAAAGAAAGCTGCTATAACAAGTGATTTAGAAAACATTAACTGTTATAAAAAGTTATCTTTCTTAATTACTATTCTTTAATATATTTCCAATTTAAGCATCAGTTTCCCTGACACCACATTTCAAAATAACATCTTAAGAGTGGCAAATGTATTTTGTTGAAAACATAGAAAATAACACAATCATATTCACTTTATTTTGTCATTTTAAAGACCCTTACTGTATCTCTACTGGAGCTAAATAACTATTTTTGTTAATGTGCTTAAGTAGCCTATAACCATTTTCCCATTTTACACAGTTAATCTAAAATAATCATTTCCCCAGTTAATTATTCACCATGAAACAATTTACCAAAGCTTTATGGTATCTGTTTTTAACAAAGTTAAAGTCCTTTAATGCTGATATTTGCATTTTTTAAAAAAACTCAATAGCCTTTGCTATATATACTCTTTTCTTACATTAAAACCCCTCATTTCTAACTATTTCAATACCTCTGTTTCATCTATATTGTTACAATATAATACATTCAACCATTTGCTTCCTGAAGGACTTTTAAGTTGGCCAATATCTTAGAAAGAATTACATGGGATATATGATGAACATTTCATCATAAACAACTTAAAAAAGAAAAAAAACTTAAGAGAAAAATGATTATTTATATCAAAGAAGCCTCTCATATTATTGTTCTATATAGGCATTCTCCTGTCAAGAGATTATTGTAGTGTGGATATTGATCTGATAGCACTAATAAAACAAATAGCTGAGACAACTACTGCTTCCAACATTAATGGCCATACCATGATAGTGGGTAGGTAGCTTAAAGAGAATGGTCTTTTAAACATGTCTCTTATGATTAGCAAAACACTATATTGCTTACCAATAGTAAATGTATCAAATAATTATCTACAAAAATAATTTTATTTTTCTGGAAATCTCACCTGCTAGAGGTGAATGAATTAAATAATGGTCATGGAAGCAACAGAGGCATACCAATACTGTCCACCTCATGAGAGATTACAGATTTTGACCAAATTAGCTAGTTATGAAAGGAATAATTTTACCCATTGCTTTCCAAATTTATGAGTTATTTGCTGAGATTAAGCACATCAGTCTTTTTTGTTATAATTCAATAAAAATTATGTAAAGCAGTTTCCACAGTACCTGGCATATCTAAGAGCAAGAGGTGATAACTATAGATCAAAATAAATGTCACCTAAAACCTTTAGAAATCAATTTCCAATTATATTCAGACAAAAGTGAGTAGCAATTAGTCAGAAGATTAACTTTAATAATTGGCCAAATGTTCTGTAAACTATATATCATATATAGATGTTTAAGATATCATCTGCACACCAATAAAATATTATACAATGTTGTAGAGATGATAGAAAATTCCTGCATACTTAGATAAAATTCAGAAAAAAATAATTTATCATCCATCATTGAGACTGATAAAATACTTGATGAAAAACCTTTAGTGCTGAAAGCATATGATTTGATATGGTAGATATAATAGTCATTACTCTTTATAAAACACTTGACTCACAAAATCAAACTAAACTCATTTTTTGACACTAATAGAAAGGAAGATCAGATGCACTCTGCTGTATTTAATATAACATTTGATAAACCTGTTTTGACAGATGTCTTGTATAATATCCCTTCTCCAGCAAAGAATATACAGGTTTTTTTAAAAAAATAATATAGTTTCACATTTTGAGCCAGATTTATAGTAATTAACAGGTGAACATAACAGAAATTTTAATATATTTTTGTTGTTTTGATCCAGTCTTACATTAAACACCTCAGAGTTTAGAGATTGTAATTTTCCTTCACTACGGAACATTACATATTTATTATAGTTTAAGACTAAATTTTTTGACATATCCTGTTAGATCTTGGTAAAAGCACTTTTGCATGCTCAGTCTCAATTTTTATCCACTTTTCTATCAGTACTTTTCCAGGTATATATATATATATATATATATATATATATATATATATATATATATATATATATATATATATATATTATTCACTTAGACATCACCTATCTCCCTGAGTTAATTGTCTACTTTGGTATTTCTAATGAATGTAAGGTTCCAAGTATCTTAACACATATTTTTCTTTTTACCTTTCTAGCATTCCCTTATCACTTTAGGTGACATTTACACTTGGTTATCTCAGGAATGTAGTATTAGGAAACTAAATGACTGGACTAAAGGAACACCTAGTTTGGTATCAGGTCTAGATTCCAATCTCTACTTTCCCATTTACTAGGGGTATGGCTTACTTATGTTATTTGATCTTTTTAGGTTTAGTTTAACTCCTTTTAAAATGAGAATGATCACACCATTATGGGATGTTTGCAACAATAAAGATGGGATTAAGTGGCTAATTACTGTCACATAATCCCATAATAAAGGGTACCTATTTTTACACAGGTTCATTTCTTATATTTCTTTTAAACCCCAGCAAATGTATGAAAAGTGCTCTCAAGCCAAACTTAAACATCTGGCTGCATCTTTCATCATAACTTTCCTGAGCAATTTTCATGGGACAGATACTGCATTTTTTCTTGTTCTCAGCCTCTCTCAGCATGCTACTGTGTTTGAACAAGACAGCAAACCACCGCAAATCTCAAATGTTTGGGATACTGAGAAAAATAGACTTTATTTTAAATTATCATCTTACTTCAAAAAAATGTTTTGCTATCCAACTATCATATATAAAAAATCTTAATAGGATAAAGGGACATTTTTCTTTCCTTAACTGCAATGGCCCATGGATATTCATTTTGATATCTGAGAAAGAGATGAGAAAGAAAGTGGAGCAAACACCTCACTTCATTAGCTGGTTCATGCCACTCAGCATACCTAGGTTTAAATACCAATTCCTTCAGAGACAGGACTAAATTTTTGAAACTCCCCTTCTTTGTCTTTTCAATAACCAAAACCACTGGGGAGTTGTACATAGTACCTTTCATCAGCTGCCCTGTGTTATGATACTATTTATAAGACAAAGAGATTTACATTTGGCAGGAGAAAAGAGAAAAAGACCTACGTACAGTGGCCTAGAGGACAAAATATGTCCCATACTCACTTAGGTACAAAGGAATGATTCCTCTCTGAATGGATATTAAATGTCTGGGAAGCCAACTCTGAATGTTTCATAGTAGTGTGGGTCAGTTGTCCCTTTAATACCCTTCACAACTTGGATAAAGTTTTCTTTCCAGTGTTTCTAATATTGAAATGTGGGAGTTTCAAAGATGAACCCAAAGGAATCACACTACAGTACATAATTAATCTTGATATCGAGAATTTCCTGAGCTGCATATTAAAGTACTGTTTGCTTATTTTTTCACTAGTCATTTTTCTTGGTAAAAAGCAAAGAAAATCAATTCTGCATTTCATAGATGAGAGAACCTCCCCCCCACATATGTTATATATGTATATGTACATATATGTATATAATGTGTTTCATGTACATATATATATACACATATATTTTTACTGTACTGTGTGAATTAAAATACAGATAAGAAAACAGATAAAATATGCCTGCATAGATTGATTTAATCTTCCATATTCTCAAAATAACTACTTTCCTTTGAAAACTGCAAGACATTTTTATAAAGTAAATTTTGCTTTATAGTATTTGGGACAAATTCTTACACATTTAGTTGCTACTTTGTGTGAAGAAAATTGCCATCAACCTGAGCATGCTGCCTTGTGTAGAGAGTAGTGTGTAAATTTAACGTGTCTTACAGGACATTCTTTCCTTCACAATTAAGTTAGAAATTCTGAGTGCCTTATATTAATATTGGAGATATTCACCTATAGTAAGCACTAATAAAAGAAGAGAATACAGACTAGAAAAACAATTTTTATATGAAACTATAACACAATATGGTCATTTACTTTCATTTTACTTAGATTTGAAACCACCACGTTTCACAAATACTTTTTGGAATCACTGCCAAAATTCTTATGTCTACGTTATACTTGTTTAGAAAATCTATAGAAAATTATGTTAAAATTAAAGAAGTTATGATATATAATTCTCATTAATAGATACATTTTTACATTTTCTTAAAATAAATGTGCTTTACAAACCATTTATATAGTAAGACTTACTGTGTCCTCTATTCAGGGAACAGTTTCACCTCCATAATTTTTTTCATAGATGTAAAAAGAGAAATGTAAATGGCTTAATTTAAATCTAAATTAATAACTCAATAAATTTAATTCCCTTGCACGGAGATAATGTGATTAATCTACGAAGGATGATGTTTTTCCACTTATACATGTTTCATAAATTTCTCAGGCATTAAGTACTTTAGATTTTTCTCTTGCATGCTCATGAAATAATCTTTAAAAGTTGTTTGTACACATTGAAATTCAAACAGCTTATTTTCATTGTTTTTATTTTCAATCATTGTATATGTCCTTGAGGCTAATATAAACTTATTGAAAGTCGCATTGCAACTTAGGCAAACTGTGGTGTTTTCTAAATGATGATAATACTATAAGCCAATAATCCCAGTGTTGAAAAATTATTAACTAAATAATGTTAATTCTAGATAATATGTGCTGTATATATGATTACAGTATGCCAGATACTGTGCTAAGATAAACACATGCACATATAGATATACATACACTCATATTTATGTATTGGTACTGTCATTCTTACCATTTTACAGATGACAAAAATGAAGTTTAGAGGAGTTAAGAATCTTACTATCTTGGCCAAAGTCTTATATTTGCAGAGCAGTGATCTTAACTATGATGTTATACTGCCTGCTATCATGATTCACTGTCCTAATTCTTTGTTCCTTAATAAATCATGACAGCACACTATCCCATTGGTTTTAATAACTGATCTTTTCTCTTCATCATTCTTTTCTCACGAACCAAGAATATGCTAGGTATGGTGATAAATAACATTTATGTGCCCCTTACCATGTACCAAACTACTGAAAATAGTGCTATGGGGATGAACTAGTATTATCAATTTTTACAGATTAAAAAACTGAGGCCTTGACAGAATAAAACTTCCCTTAAACTGCAAAGCTAGAAAGTGATGAAACCATGATATATGAACCCAGGAAGGCTTGCTTCAAAAATCCTTGCTCTAAATCATCACTATGCTTGCTTTCAAAGCAAAGATGTATATGACAGTCCTTGTTCTCAACTAGGTTATTACTGTGATGGAGAAATAAGACACATACACATGAAACATAACTTGGAATATCAGCCAAACATGGTGCATGACAAAATAATATATAGTATGAGTGGGAAGTACTACTGGAATTTAATAGTGGAAAAATCATCTCTTTCTCTTTTTTTGCTTCCTCAGAGCCTCCATTTCACCTTCTTTTTACATTCACGTCCAATTCAACATAAGTTAAAAATGTTCTAGAAACTTGTGCTATATCTGAACTAACTGGGTTTCAGTTATTCACTCTGCTCTGTCTAGCAGTAATTTAATCACATGCACAAGACATAGGGTAAGAAATTTTTTTAGCTCATGTTATAAATACATTCATGATGGATTTAAGCAAAACTTATATTTAATAATATTAAGTAATTTATCACAAATGAAAATTATAAAATATAGCACTTCTGTAACAGAAAATACACTCTAGAAATATTCGTGATTTTCATAGAAGATGATATTTGGTTTCCTATTATTTTATTATATAATAACAGGAAATGTGACTTCAAGTATTACTTCAGATGTTTCTCACTTTTCTTCATCAGTCACACCCTCAGAAAATATGCAACTCAATTGCTGGCTCAACTGTACAGACATGAATTAGTTCTTAACTAAGAGTTACACAGCATCATTGAGACAAAAGTAAAATCATTCTTATTTGTTTAGGTCCTTAAATTATCTATGGCCTTGGACATAAATGCCCAATCTCAAGCAAACTTCCTTCTTAGTTTTGATGACTGTACACTTTGAATCTCTTTCTGAAGTTTGATGGTGCCTTTTCTTTTTCTCTTCATTTCCCTCACCTCTGCTTGGTTTGATACTTGATTTTGATATTCAGTACTTATATGACCTCCTATGCAGGTTTATCCAGTTTTCTTCATGCCAGTGCTATATCCTCCACTCTTGAGTAATCTGAGTATATAATACAGTTACCTCAAAATCAACATGTTAAAATGTAATTAATTTTTTTCTCTAAACAGACTTCCTTGAGGCTTAAACCACTCCTCTTTTAATGGGTCCAAAATCTGAACCTATCCCCTTATCTTGTTTTAAAAGTAAGTCCTATTTTCTCTTTCAGAATAACTCTATTTCTTTCTTCTTTGTGTTCAATGCCTTCAAGTGAGTTCATATCCTCACAAATTCTCTCCATTTTAAAAGCCTCCTGGCGATAATCACAGATATGACATGTAGCAATCATAATGACACAAAGCCAGTGTATATTCAGTCTCTAAGTATAAACCTCAATGTAAAATGTAATTAAATTGCATACTATTAAAAGTACTGAAGTAAAAGTACTGCATTAAAGATAATCTGCTGGTGCTTCTATAAACCATATAAATTTATGGGTTGAGAAAAATAGTGTTTTTACATTAAAAAAATATTTTGATTTGATTAGCCAGATCTTAACAAAACACTTTTATCAGTCTTATTGACTAAGGATTTATTAAATTGTGAGGATGCTCTTATAGAGATAATAATGACAGAGGGACAGGAATAGCAACCTTAACTTTTAAAAGAAGATTAACAAAAAATAGTGTGTCATGGTGATCTTTGAGAAGGAAATAAGAAAATTATCATTTCTACTCGAGTAACTCTATGGTCGCTTGTCTATATTTTTATTAAGTGCAATTCTTTTTTCACCAGAGATTTTTTTAAGTAGTTACTCTAAAATTCTCACCTCTTCTTTTACTATGTAAACCAATTACCTAAGTAAAAGGAGTAACTATTTCTCAGAGACCAGGTTAAATCAAAGTTATTCAGCTTAAATTCTCTCCAGCTACCTATCTTCCTCCTTTTAAAACTTTTCAAAAAAATATTAAGATATCAGCACTATCAATTTTTACCACTTTCTGATCAGGAAAGTAAGAGAACTTTTTTTCTTAAAAATTAAAAGAAAAAAATTCAAACTGCAAACCAACTTGTAATAATTGTGAAATTCTTCTGTCTCTATTCTATAAACAGCATCTGTTTCCCTAATTCACACTATCAAACACTTGCAGAAGGAAGAGAGAGAGGCCAGGAACGCTAGATTCTGATTAATTTTGCTATCAATTACTATGTAATTCTGTGAGACTCATGGTTCCTCAATAATTGTACTGCAAGTTTCAGATTGAGTTTTTATAGATGGACATGGACTTCAGTACAGTTGTTTACATAAGTTTCTTTTCTTTTAAAATAAGGTTTTATTTTGAGATAACTTGGATTCACAGGCAGTTATAAGAAATGATATAGAGACCCAGTGCCCCCTTTACCCAGTTTCCCCAATGGTAATATCTTGTAAAACTATAGTGGAACAGCACACTAATATCACATTTGACATTGTCAAGACACAGAACATTTCTTTTGAATTTTTTAAATGTCATAATGTCAGTAAAAGATGTTGAGATTTGATTCTAGGTTCCCAGACAAAATTATCATTAAAAGCTTTTTATCCATTGTTAGGGGTTGCATAATCAAAAAGATGTAGAAAGAGCAAATATTTTCCACCATCCAATTCTACAAATTGAAGGGCCTGATAGCTAGTGTTTATTCCTAGAACTTATATTACCTTCTTGAAATATTATATTTTTCTTTGTAATTGGCATTCCAGCGAGTATTTAGAATTATAAGGCACCCCTCTTAAGAATCTAACATTTATTAGAATGTACCTATTGATTTCATAAGATACCAAACATATGTCAAATGCTTCATAATTCTCTAAAATTGATGACTATGATATGGAGATTATGATAAATTTTAGAGGAACAAATTCATTTTAGTGCACGTCTTTCTTTTAAGGCTGAATTTAACAGATTGCAGTTCTTACAGCATAAAATTGCTTAGAAGATATCTTATTTTAAGATAACGTCTTGTTTATCTGTCAGTTATCACAGTGGAGATACAAGTACCATGTTTCATATATCACCTTGGATTGTTTTTAAAAACAAAGCCTTTCAAGGTAACCTAATATGTAGTACCTTCTGGAAATTATTACAACTCTCACACATTTAAGATTCTTTGGACAAGAAGTTTAAAATGGAATGTTTCTATTTGCTAAAGGACTGTCAACTCCATAGTATACTTAAAATATAATAGTTTTAGTATTTTTTATTGTGGTAAAATATAACAAGAATTATATTTTAGCCATTTCTATATGTATAGTTCAGTGGCATTGATTATATACACATATTCATGCAAACTTCACCACCATCCATCTACAGATTTTTTTTATCTTCCCAAATTGAAACTCCGTATCCATTAAACAAAAACTTTCCACTCCCCCTACCCAGCCTCTGGCAACCACTATTCTACTTTCTGTCTCTATGAATTTGACTACTCTAAGTACCCTGTGTAAGTAGAATCATAGAGTATTTATCCTTTAGTGACTGACATGGAAACTTCTAGAGGTGATGGACGTCTGTTACCTTGATTGTGGTGATGATTTCATGGATGTATATGTCCAAACTCATCAAATTGTACACATTAAACATGTGCAATTTCGTATCTCAATTGTACCTCAATAAGGCTGTTTTTAAAATATAGTATATATAGGGGCTTCCCTGGTGGTGCAATGGTTGCGAGTCTGCCTGTCAATGCAGGGGACATGGGTTCGTGCCCCGGTCCGGGAGGATCCCACATGCCGCAGAGCGGCTGGGCCCGTGAGCCATGGCTGATGAGTCTGCGTGTCCGGAGCCTATGCTCCACAACGGGAGAGGCTGCAGCAGTGCGAGGCCCGCGTACCGCAATATAAAATATATATATATATATATATATATATAGTATATACATGCTGTACAATGTAATATTATTTAGCCTAAAAAATTCTTACATATAACATGGATGAAATGACGTTAGGCTAAATATGATTTGTTTTACATATAACTATTTTAGGAGCACTGTTCTAACCACTGTCAATGACAATGATTCAGTTAGCACAACTACTTGGGGAATTATCTGACATAAAAGGTTGTTATTTGAATTTAGTTCATAAAATCCCCGCTTCTTTTTTGCTTAGACACTCAAATGACCCATTCTAGGTTATCAAGGAAGCTTTCTTAAAGTTTTTTTTTGCCTTATTTCCACAAATACATCTACACTTATCAGGTGATAGTATGTTATGAATTTTGACGCAGAAAATAGAGCCATACAGGATCTATAAAAAATTATTTGGCCCTCCTAGCTATGTGACTTTATGTAATCAAGCAAAAAAAAAAAAAAAAAAAAGGCTAGGTTCTTCATTTCAAAACTCTGAGTGGACCACAAGGTTATTTACAAGGAGAAAAGTGGAAAGAAACCCTAAAACAAAGGAAAGTCAGTGACTCTGTGCCTTACCTTAGTAGGTTAAAAATAAATGTATGTGTAGATATCCAAGTGGTGCAATATCACATGGGCCAACAATGTTGATTTAACAACCAGTAAATCATGATTAATTGTGAAGTGTGTTGCAAGTGGTCTTTTATTCATCACGCAGTTGATAATAACTTATCCCAATTATCCTTCAAGAAGTCACTATTCCTGTATTTAAGTGGTTCTCACAAGTAGAATACATCCTCCCAGTCCAGAGGTTGACAAATGACCTATGGGTCGGATTGATGCAGTGTATTTCATATTCATACCCACAGTAACTGATTGCTCAGTAGACATGCTATCCAAGTTCAACCAGTGAACATTGTCCAAAGAAGAGATTTCAGGAAAGTATTACTCTTCCTGCTAGATAAAGCCATTTTTGCCATGTCATGTGAAGAGGACCACACTACTCCTTAAAAATGAAGTGGGTATGTATTAATTAATCAGGGTTTTCCTGAGAATCAGAACCAATAGAGTGTTGGGGGCAGAAGGAAGGAAGGATGGAAGGAAGGGAGGGAGGGAGAGAGAAAGAAAGGAAGAAAGAAAGGTTTAAGGAATAGGTGGCCTACAAGTCCCAAGATCTTCAGTCAGCAAGGTGGAGACCCAGGAAAACGGATGGTCTTGATTGATCCAATCTGAGTATGAAAGCCTGAGAACCTAAAGAGCCAATGGTGTATTTCCAGTCCAAAGGCCATCAGGCTTAAGATCAAGGAAGAGCCCACATTTCAATTTGACTCCAAAGGTAGGAAAAAAAAAATCAAAATCCCAGCTCAAAGGCAGTCAGGCAGGAGGAATTCCTTCTTCCTCAGCCTTTTTGTTCTATTCAGGCCTTCGAGTGATTGGATGAGGCCCACCACATTAGGAAATAAAATCTGCTTTACTTTGTCTATCAATTTAAATTTTAAACTCATTTCAAAAAAATCCTCAAAGAAACACCTAGACTAATGTTTGACCAAAATCTGAGCACCCTGTGGCCTAGTCAAGTTGATACATAAAATTAAGCATCAGACACCAGAATTGTGCAGAACCTAAAGATGAGTAGAGAGCTCATTTAAGGATGATTTGAGTCATTAATTCTAGCCATGCCTGAACCAGTCCTACTGCTGCTTTAGTCATGTGAGCCAACTTGAATTGTCTTTCTATTACTTGCATTTGAAACAAAAACAACAAAACCAAGAAAACAAAGCCTCAAGTATAGTAGCAGGAAATTTTGATAATGATTTAGTATTTAAAAAATATTATCATCTTAAGTTACAACATTATTCTCATTTACTTTTCCTCCCAGAGACTTTCTTGTAAACTAAAGAAGAATGTGGAGTTTAAGGTATTCCAGGAACACTAATGGAGGTTTGAAATCCATGCTGTGTGTTTTGCCAGAAAAATATCATGAACTTTTGTTCTGACATAGCTGTTTTCTAATGCTGGTCCACATACTACTGATGCTCATTGATGAAATTCCACCAATACATGGAAATGTGGGAAAAATAAAGATTATCAAATGAGTCACAAAACTAAAAATATTAACTGAAAGATCTCTCCTTCCTTTTTAGATTATGATTTCCCAACTCTTTTGGTGGAAAAATGTATTTTTGCTTTTTATGCAATGATAATTTTAATAGATAGGTTTGTTTGTGTGCTTTTCAGTGTCCCTATGTGGTATAAAAAAAAGGTTAGTTTTTCTGTGCTACCCCTTCAATGCATTAAGGGCTTTGTCACCCCTCCTCCCACCAAACAGAAAATTCTAAGATCAACTGCTTTTAGTTTCCTTGAAAGGTTTGATGGTATCACAGGTGTCACTAGAAAGTTCAACGAACAATGTAAAGTGAGTTCCTTCCTACAGATAATACTGAGTCTACAGCTGAGCCATTTGCTGACTTGGGATAGAGAATTTTTGAAGTGATGAAAACTACTAATGGACGCAGTTTCTGGAAGCCATTATTGCCAGGGGCTGCTGTCACTTTTGAAGTAGCTACTGGGAACTATCGATACCTGAAGTTACTCAGCGTCATCATTAACTATCACTGAGTGAAAAAGCAGCCACAGGGATGTACTTTCACCAGGATTTGCTGCTGGAGCAGGGGCAGCAAATAAAAAACATGCTTCTCACCCTTCCATCACCCATGGCAGATATTGCCAATTTTTAAAACACTTCTATCTTCTGAGTACAGGTATAATTTCAGAATTTATCTCAATGAGAGTCACTAAAAATCAGTTGGGAATAACAACAAAGGTGAACACTCTTTTCTATTACAGGCCCAAGGCCAATAAAGAATGGGCCAGTAACTAACCTATTGCTTTCCTGCTTCACCTACACTGTTTATACGTTTCTTTGTAATGCTGGAGTTGGAACTCCATATACCACATTTTTGCTCACTTGTTGACTCCATCTCTTGAGGAGGGAGGAGGGAGGGAGAAAGCAAGGCTGAAAGAGACAAAAGGGCACTATCCTTGTTTGCTTCCTGTCCCTACCTATGTCCCTCCACCTAACCATGCTTACAATAGCTCCTAGTTCCTCCCAGTAGTCCCCATTTAACTTAATTAACATTTTTTCCCAATACTCACAAAACCAGTCTTGCCAAACCCCTGTAAAATACAGGCACCAGCACACCCCGACCATCCTCCTCAAAGATCTGTCTGGATTCTAGTTCCTCAGGGCTCCTTCTAGAATCTGCAAAACATCAAGCCACTTCTACTTTCAAAGGGATGAGTGTCAGCTCTGCAGAGCTTGTCTTCTAAGCTTCCAAATTCTATAATTCCTCCCATTTCCATTTGTGTCCTCAGCCTTAAGGTGGTAGCTGATTCCTGGATTACTGATTGTTCTTCTTACTATTCTAGCAATATTATTACTTACTGAGCTCTTCTGATGTGTCAGTAAGTATATTAATTTCATATTTATGTCTTATTTATATATATATACACACACACACACACACACACACACACACACACTTAGTCCTTACAACAATGGTAAGTCCTTAACATTTTGGAAAGAAATTTTGGAAAGAAATCTGATGAGCTAAGCCCTATTATTCTAATTTTAAAGATGAGGAAAATAAAGCAACAAGAAGATATTGGGCTTGCCAGAGGTGGACTGTAAGTCATAGGGAATCAACATTAGGAATAGCAGTGGGAAATGTCAAAAAGTGAAGGCTTCCCTGCTTAGATATCTGTATACTTTTCTGTCATCCCAGAATCAACCTACTGGTCAAAACAACTGTTGGGTGAGATAGTTAGGGGCCATGTTCTTTCCAATATCCTTCTCATTGAATAGAGATACATATTTCTTCAAAGAGTAAATAGATTGGACATTTCAGTACCTTTAGAAAGAAATCCGATGTTCATTAAAGAGTATAACTTGAGATAAAGATGAGATCTATGTCTAAAATACAAAATATTAAGGGTTCTCCTCAACTGCAGCCAACTGAGTTCTACCCAAAGCTTCTTATTTTTAAAATCCTCTGTTATTTGCTATGGCTCTAAAAATGAGTTGGTTGATAAAATGTAATATATTTAGATATAAAAATGTACTTTTCCATCCTTGAATCTAGGAAGAATTATTGGTAGTTTGAAAATTCTTTATCCTTGAGCCTTTTAACACTTATGAATGCATTGTTGTCTCCAATTAGCAATTATTTAAGAAGACTACCAAAGATATTCTTTCTATTTATACTTCACCAGTATAAATTCATATTAATCAAGGAATGCCATGGAGAGGGATCAGTTAAAGGTTTACAAGTTCCAGTTAAGAGCTCCAGAAAGTACCAGTTTTTGAAAGGCTGAAGAGATCCTCACTTCAGAGAATAAACTCAGTCATAAATGTACACATTTTCATAGATACCCAAATTTACTGCAGAGCATCACTGTGTATCTTTTAATAGTATGGTAATAGAAGTTGTTTATTGAGCCCTCAGACTGTGGTAGTTGTGTTGTGCATGAATCACCTTCTTTAATTTTTACAACTCTATGATTTGTAGGTACTATGACATCCAAATTTTACATAGTAGGAAAACTAAGGTTTAGAAAAATAAAGCAATTTAACTGTTAAATGTCACAGAGCTGAAGAATAAGAAAATCAGTGAACTCAAACTTAAAAATTTCTGACTCCCACAATATTTTACTTCTCTTTGCAAATACCTATCCTTGGGTTAAATCTTACCAATACTTTTTGGAATTACAACACCAACAGATTTCCTACAGAAACTAGTTTTCTGTTGGTTTTTTTTTTTAATTAGGGTGTAGTTGCTTTACAATGTTGTGTTAGTTTCTGCTGTACAATGAAGTAAATCAGCTATATGTATACATATTCCCCTCCCTCTAGGACCTCCCTGCCACCCACTCCATCCCACCCATCTAAGTCACGTCAGAGCACCAAGCTGAGCTCCCGGCACTATACAGCAGGTTCCCACTAGCTAACTGTTTTACACATGGCAGTGCACATACGTCAATCCCAATCTCCCAGTTCATCCCACTCCCCTCCCCTCCCATGTGTTCACACATCCATTCTCTATGTCTGCATCTCTATTCCTGCCCTGCAAATAGGTTCATCTGTACCATTTTTCTAGATTCCACATATATGCATTTATATACGATATTTGATTTTCTCTTTTTTTTTTTTAAAGAAGATGTTGGGGGTAGGAGTTTATTAATTTTTTTATTTATTTTTGCTGTGTTGGGTCTTCGTTTCTGTGCAAGGGCTTTCTCTAGTTGCGGCAAGCGGGGGGCCACTCTTCATCGCGGTGCGCAGTCCTCTCACTATCACGGCCTCTCTTGTTGCGGAGCACAGGCTCCAGCCGCGCAGGCTCAGTAGTTGTGGCTCACGGGCCTAGTTGCTCCGTGGCATGTGGGATCCTCCCAGACCAGGGCTCGAACCCATGTTCCCTGCATTAGCAGGCAGATTCTCAACCACTGCGCCACCAGGGAAGCCCTGATTTTCTCTTTCTGACTTACTTCACTCTATATTGCAGACTCTTGGTCCATCCACGTCTCTACAAATGACCCAATTTTGTTCCATATTATTACATAAATGTAAGACCAGACACTATAAAACTCTTAGAGGAAAACATAGGAAAAAACATTCTTTGCCATAAATCATATCAAGCTCTTTTTTGACCCACCTCCTAGAATAATGAAAATTAAAACAAAAATAAACAAATGGGACCTAATTAAATTTAAAAACTTTTGCACAGCAAAGAAAACCACAAACGAGATGAAAGGACAGCCCTCAGAATGGGAGAAAATATTTGCAAATGAAGCAACTGACAAGGGATTAATTTCTAAAATATACAAACAGCTCATGGAGCTCAATATCAAAAAAAAAAAAAACAACCCAATCAAAAAATGGGTGGAAGACCTAAATAGACATTTCTCCAAAGAAGAAATATAGATGGCCAAGAGGCACATGAAAAGATGCTCAACATCACTAATTATTAGAGAAATGTAGATCAAAACTACTATGAGGTATCACCTCACACCAGTCAGAATGGCCATCATTAAAAAAAATCTACAAACAATAAATGCTGGAGAGGATGTGGAGAAAAGGGAACCCCCTTGGATTTTAGGTGGGAATGTAAATTGATACAGCCACTATGGAGAACAGTACGGAGGTTCCTTAAAAAACTAGAAATAGAACTACCATACGACCCAGCAATCCCACTCCTGAGCATATATCTGGAGAAAACCATAATTCAAAAAGATACATTCACCCCAATGTTCATTGCAGTGTTATTTACAATAGCCAGGACATGGAAGCAACCTAAATGTCCACAGACAGATGAATGGATAAAGAAGATGTGGTTTTCTTTCTGTTTTGAAAACTTCCCTTTGTCCTCTCTCTGGATAGAGTAGTTAAAATGACAGACTCCTCAGATATTCTCAGATCTTATTTCCAAGCAAGAAAGCCATTCAGAACCTATGTTAAAAAGTAGAATTTCAAGAATCAATGCAAGGCATGAAGAGATACAAAAAAATTCTTTTTTTAATCTGCCTCCAAAACTTTACTTACATTAAAAAAAAAAAAAAAAACACAAGTCATGATACATTCTGATTCACTCAGTGTTAAATACTATTTTTCAAAGATTATTTAATAAATTATAACAAATGACTGAGGGAACATAAACCTAGAGTACTCAGAACGCTCAATTAAAGCAGTTATAAGTCACTCCTTTGGAGGTTGACGTCTTCTGGTCCCTGGAAAGCAGACATTTACAAGGAGCCAAGGCTCATAGAATCCCTACTACCCTCACCACCTGTGAGTTTTGGGTTGGTGGGCAGATAACTAATAAAATTATGTGGGTGGTTTTTTTTGTTTTTGTTTTTTTGTGGTACTCGGGCCTCTCACTGTTGTGACCTCTCCCGTTGCGGAGCACAGGCTCCGGACGCTCAGGCTCAGTGGCCATGGTTCATGGGCCCAGCCGCTCCACGGCATGTGGGATCTTCCCGGACCGGGGCACGAACCCGTGTCCCCTGCATCCGCAGGCGGACTCTCAACCACTGCGTCACCAGGGAAGCCCTATGTGGTTTTTTTTAAGGAGACTCCCTGGGACAACTCGAGTGAATGAACCAGAGATTAGGGTCAGCACAGCTAAAGTCTTATGAATGGCAGGGTCAAGGTAATAGAGATGTGATCAAGGCACTGGCAGTGAGAATGGTCTGAAAGGAAAGATGGGAGACAACTTGCAGGAGGAAATGGAAGTCCTTTTTGAATAACTGGATATAAGGGATGATAGCTTGGTATTAAAGAGGATGCCATATTTCAAGTGAGTAGAGTGCCCCCACAGATACAGAAATAGAATTTAGAAAAAATTCAGTAAACAAAGTGTAATTGATTAGTCACTGAGTCATAAAATATGCTTTTTCCAATAGGATATTATATTTCATTGAAATGTAATAATTTGCACTTCCAATGATAAAACACACAGGAAAAACTTCTGAAGTTAATAATTCATACGAATATTTAAGGAAAAATAAATTCACATACGGCTACTGATTTAGTGTAAGTGCTTAGCTAACAGCTCACTACTGATTACTTTTCTTCTCTTTCTTTCTATCAAAGTATTGCTTTTGAATGGATGGCTTTTTAATATATTTGCAAAGTATTATAAATATTTCTAAACAGCACTAAATGATGTTGGCTTCCTCTCAAAGACCAAATATTAACATTTTAAACTTAAAACTCTAAACCAAGAAGTCAAGGGGGCACTATGATACACAAAATGTATCATACTCAAACTGGCTTCAGAGGAACAAAGGTTACCACAAATTAACCCGTAAGGAAAACCTACATAAGATATAAAGTTAGAAACAGAACTGGTTCATTTACAGAAAGAGACACATATAATTAGGAGTGTAATCTAAATACTTAACACTGTGAAGTGATCAAAGAGAATGCATGGACATGTCAGTCAGGAATGATAGCTTGAGAGCTACTCAGGGATGTCCCTGTGGTAAGGAGTTTAGTTTTCTTCTAAACTGTGGTAAAATGATTGGATTGAAGTATGTGTATATGTGTCTACACACACAAACACACAGACAGATGGATAGGTGAACTAACGAATCACTTGAAAGGATGACAGTAGTTGCTTTGCCTTGATGATGCAGGATAATCATGCATAATTTGTTCTCAAAACTTGCTGTGAAACAATAACTATGTCAAATAGATATTGGCTTATGTCACTCATGGCTAAGAAGAATACCATCCAATATCCTTGATCGAAGAAACTGCTGGCAAAACTCGTGCAATACCAAAATGAAGTATCCGGGATTGTCACTGCTGGGAATAAAATAAGCAACTTAAGGACCCTGTATACACCAGCTAAATAGAAAACTTCATAGAACTACTTGGGGAATTCCACTTTTATAGTTTTCCAGAGGGGTGTGCTTTCCTTGATCAGTTAAGTATCAGTTGTTCCCTGAATGTTTGGTAGAACATTCATTCCATTAAAACAGTTTTTATGGTGTACTTCTATCTAAAGATTTCAAATCCCCAATTCAATTTTGGTAATGTTCATAAAATCTTTCAGATTTTCTCTATAATCTTGAGTTAGTTTTTAATAACTTAAATTTTATATGAATTTTTTTCAATGAGTTTTTGACAAAAATATCTTTTTATGGTATTTTAAAATATTTTAAAATCTAAATATGTGTTGGATTTGTATTATGTCCCTCTTTCCATTCCTAATATTGTTTAGTTACTCTATCTTCAGTCTCTTTTCTCCCTGTGACCAATTTTGGAAAAAGTTTAGTATTCTTCTTAGTCTTTGCAATATAAAAACTTATAGCTTTGCTGAATTTCTTTATTATATATATTCTAATTTATTAGCTTCTATCTTAACTCTTATCTTCCTTTTAATTTCTTCCAGCTTATTTTGTTGATTCCTTTATATATTTTCTGACAATTCACTTGTTAATTTTCAGGATTTTTTATTTTCAATATAAATATTAAATACTAAACTGACATAAATACCACTTAAGGTATACTGCATGAATTTTGACATGTGACATTCTCATTATTTCAATTTTATGTATTATCTACTTTCTACTATGAGCTTTTCTTTTACTCAAAATTTATGTAGAAGTTTATTCCCCAATACATAAATCTTTATAAGTTATCTTGCTGTTATTGATTTCTAGCTTATAAAAATATATTTTATAAGATATTTCTATCTTATAAAAAGATAATTTTATAAGTTATTTTGCTGTTATAGATTTCTAGCTTAATACCATTGCATTCAAAGAATATATTCTGTATGCTATAGATTTTCTGAAATTTGTTGGAACAAGTTTTATGGCTTTATATGTTGTAAATTTTTCTATAAGTGTACTTGAAAGCAAACACATGCTTTTCAATTGTTAGATTCAACTGTTAGATTTAAATAACATAGAATTCAATTGTTAGATTTAAATAACATAGAATAAAGCTTATAAATTATTTTGTTCACATCTAAATCTTATATAAACTTATTGTTTGCTTGTTTGTTTATCCTTTTTTGGTCATTTTGATCTCCCAACTACTGAGAGAGGTATGACAAAAAATTCTATAATCATAGTATATTTGTCTACTTCTCTTTGCAGTTCTACCAGTTTTATATATATTGGAAATAATGTACTTAGGTCCATACAAGTTCAGAATATTTTTTCCTCCTGGTGGGATTAAAACCTTTATCAGCATACAGGACCATTGTGTCTCTAGAATTTTTTCCTTCAGTGTTATCTGGTATTTATATAGCTATACTACTTTTGTTTTTATTTTCATTTTTGTGGGCACATATTTTTCAAAATTCATTTCCTTTCAAACCTTATACATCCTTATGTTTCAAGGATGTTTCTAGGAACAGCATAGCTGGGTTTGCTCTAAATCCAGTCCAATAATTTTTGTCTTTTAACTGATGTGTTAAATGAATATATAGTAATTATGATATAGTAAGTAAATATTTGTATTTATTGCTACTGTTTTATTTAGTGTTTTTGAATTGTCCTGACTTTCCTGTGTTTGTTTGTTTCTCCTTTCTTGCCCTTATTGAATAGGGTTGTCTTCTTTCTTCCCCCCTTATGCTAAGTTTGTTCTTCTCTGGTTTGGAAGCTGTGCATTCTTTTTTTTTTTTTTTTTTGCTGTACGCGGGACTCTCACTGTTGTGGCCTCTCCCGTTGCGGAGCACAGGCTCCAGACGTGCAGGCTCAGCGGCCATGGCTCACGGGCCCAGCCTCCGTGGCATGTGGGATCTTCCCGGACGGGGGCACAAACCCGTGTCCCCTGCATCAGCAGGTGGACTCTCAACCACTGCACCACCAGGGAAGCCCAGCTGTGCATTCTTTAACCACTCTGCAGGAAGGACTCAAATATCATACCGCCTTCACATTTCAATAGCATACCACTCTAAAAGCACTTTCAGGCCTTGCACTCCTAAGTTCTGTAGTTTGTCACTGTTTTACCATGCATTGGTGTTGCTTCTGGCTACCCTCAAATAAGCTTGCATTTGATAAACCTTTTTTTAGGAGGTATCAATGATTTATTTAGTTCAGTACAGAAGTTATTTTCTTGCTTCTCTGGGTAACCAACACATACACTGTGGATTCCTGTCTAGGATTTAGGCACAGTCTGGAATAATAAAGTGTATTAAATTGGTCCCCAAAGAGCTCAAATCCACGATCTTAGACTCATTAGCTCTGTGCATCTACACAGGATAAATACAACAACGAATCCATTATGAAGTGGGAAAACAACATTAAGAATTTGAAAATTTTAATTTCTTTACCTTGAAAATTAAAGAAAAGCAGAGATACAACTTCCTGTTAGTACCAGATTATTTATCCTTAACTGAATTCAGATGATAATTTGGTGTTTACTCAGGCTGGGTGTAATCACCACTAGTGGGTGGCCATACAAATGTGCAGTGGGTAGTCTCTGTATGCAAGCCCAGGAAGTGAATCTGGTAAATTTAGCACTATCAAAATGAGGGATAATCCTTCAATCACTTACCTGGAGCATACTCTTCACCTTCCCCCTTGTGAATTTAGTTTTGTACTAACCAATTTGTACTTAATAGATATATCATAGGTTACATGGATAAAATTCAAGACTATGTTAGGTAGGGGAGAAAATTAAATTTAGAATCACTTATTTTTTTACCTCATTAATGTAAATTGAAAATGTAGTATGTCTGCTAACCAACTGGTACTGACCAACTCTTAGCTAGGACCTCTATGGTAAGATCATTGTCATTAGCACCTGATTCAGTTAGCAATTTTCTAAACATGTTACATATGACCATCTGTTCTCATCTTCTTCCTCAAGTTCCCTTCAGTTGTCTGTGACTGCCCAAGTAATTCTCTTTTGTGTTAATAATTCCGGTTGTTTTTCTTTGTCTCAGAGGCATGTCTCAGGATTTCTGAAGTAATTTTCTGATGTATTATAATGCAACATGAAGCAGCACAATGTAGTGCCCGACACCAGTTTTATGGGAATAGGGAAGGCATTGAATATAGCTGTAAAGAGCACAAATTCTGGCCTTAGTTAGCCTTGGTTCCAATTCCGGATCTGCTACATATTATGTGTATTATGTATCCGGAGCAAATGACTTAGTTTCCCTCTGTTTATTTTTTCCTTATATGTAAAATAGAATAATATCTATCACCTAGGAAGAATTAATAGGGGAATATATCTAAAAGTGCTTGGTATATAACAGGTGCTCAATAAAAGCTTCTATTGTATGACTAGTTTCCATTCTGACCTTATGTAATTCTTTTGATATATCTGGAAATTCACATGCCCTAACACCAAACTGGGTGCAGACATAAGACTGTTTGCCATTTTTGTGATTTCTAGAATTCACATAACGAGGTTGTTTCAGCAGGATAAATTTAGCAATAGTAGTTGTAGCTAAGCTTTGCTTACATGAAGAAACAGCAAATGCCCTTTACATCTGAAGGCTCAGAGCATATATAACATAACTCTATCCTATGCTTGCTTTTATATAAAACATTTGTATTTTGCATATATGTCCTTAGCTTCTATCATATTCCAAGTGTGTGGGAATATTACTTAATATACATGTATTTCTCAGAAATTGCTATGAAAGACTTAGGCACATATGAAAAACAGAGGCTTAGGTAAAAATTTACACTTTGCTAAAATGTGCACTATGCTATTGTCATAAATGTGTGTATACTTATAAAGGTTTTTTTTTTGGAAAATTGACTTTCACTTAGAGATGCACATCAAGTTATCAATTATTCTGTGAAATAAAGGTTTAACAACTGAAATTAAAAGCACCAGTAGAACAGGAAAGATAAGAGATTTTCCCTAAGCAATCAGGTCATATGTAGATTTTTCAGATCCAAATTCTCTTTTCTCTTTGTACATTCTCCTCATTTAAGAGGGTGGGTTCATCAATAGAGAAGATAAATATTCAGCCTGGCACACACTGTTAGCTAAGAAGCAAACCTGGGTGATAAATCCTTTAAACTGTTGCTGAGGCAAAGCATTTGGTCAATTTGAGGAATGTGAGAGACAATTTTCTAAAGATTACTTTTTCTCTTAACCACTGGCATCATAAAAACATATAAAGAAAGCATTTTTATAAAATACTAGTCACTACTTCAAACACTGCTATTGCTCTTCTTGTACACAAATACTTAACTAATACTTTTTACATTTTAAACGAGGGCTGAATTGTTATAAAAAATTTAAAAGGAATAGTCATATTTGGAAATGAGATTCACTTTCTTAACAGTCTTTTTTAACATAAGGGTCTTTCTTTGAAGTGTGTCACAAGTGCAAAATGTACAGATTCTTAAAATTGCTTTCTTTCATGATTGATATTTGGTTTCTTAAAATCCTGTAAAAAGGAGTACTGCTCCCTCTTCAGGAAGAGCCCTCCTGACACCTTCTTAGCCATTTGGTCACTTAGGACACCAAGCTTTCTCCCTTATATAAATTCTTTCTAGTCCTCACAATAACTTTTTAAACAATCAAGAACGTTTCCATTTTTCAGATGAAAGAAAGAAGACACAGAGAGATGACTGATAGTTGCTGGTCACATAGCTAGTAAGAGGACTGTTTCAAGTACCATCCTGATCAACTCCAGAGGATATTCCTACCTTCTACATTACACTTCCACTGTGGTGCAATCAGTGGATTAATTGTGCATTACATACAATAGCAGAGAGTTAACAGAGTAGTAGGAAGAAAATAAAAACATAGAGAGAATTTTGATATGAATAAGGAAAAGAAATGGAAACTGAAAGAAGAGAGAAGCTAATGGTAGTGCACACTGTTTTTTTGTCATTGATTCAACTTCTGGAACAGACCCTGATTTGGTTTGGAGTGCATTCCTCTCTGAATCTATGTCTAAGTAGCTTTGTGTAAGCTGGTTTCAATGGAAGCAATATATATAGAGTTATGCCAATTGTATACTTCTTTCACTCAGACTTCACAATAGGTAGGCCATTCGAAGAAAGTTAAAATGAATTTGAAAAAATCAAGTCTTTGCTGAAATGTATATTTGCTTTTCTTGATTGATTTAGACTGTAAGGTGTAGAAAATTAGAGGGCACTGTGCTGAGCCTCTGAAAATAGAATTAACTCAAAAGAGGAGGAATCAAGGCATGGATCTTTGTGACCTCATTTGACCCCCATTTTTGCCTGCATGAAAATCCTGATCTACCCTTGGAATTTTCAATTGTGAGTATTCTCCACTTTTTGTGTAAGCCATTTTGGAACTTTCCTATGTAAATGAGAGTGAGTTGAAGTCTATATTTTGTTGATTTGATTCATGTATAGCTCAGAATTTAAGTATCATTCAGGAGAGTGAGATTCTAGCCAGCAACATTCTCTCATTATCCATCAATCCATCATGTCACTTTGTTTTCATAATTTCTGTGGTTTCTCCCCCATCCTGGCAGAAATAATGAAGGAGCTTAAATCAAAATCCATTTTGGGAGGAAGTCATCCCTGACTAACCCCAATGTTTTACCATCAGATACACCCAATATTCCCACCAAAATGTTTTCTCATGATTAGCAGACTGTAAAAAAGTAATATCTCCTCTATTTCTAGGGTGGCTACTTATGCTGGTTTACTCAGGCTAGTTTTAATGTACACTTATGTTTCCAGCAAAATTACAATTAGTGTCTTATTGCCCTCTCACAATGGTTCTTGGTTGTATGAGAAATCACACCATTGCTAATAGTTCTACTATAGCATTAAATCATTATAATATTAATGGTAGCAACTTTTTAGTTTACTGTTATGTCAATGTATCTAAAGTGCACTATGCTTTTATTTATTGCATTGCACATTGGTAGTCTCAGAATATTTCATTTGGCAAACATAAGATTAATAATATTGTTTCAAAATATCAGAATCTTACATGAAAATGTAAAATTTCATATATGTTTAAATTTAAATCAGATATATTTTTTATTTTCAAACCTGGTAAACATAAAGAGTATAACAAATTTTTTTAAAAATATATAACAAAGAATTGAGAAAAATATATTAAATTAAAATTTCTTTTAAAAGACTAATGTTAGTAACCAGATGCCTTAATTTTCAGTTAACAGAATGTCTGTCATGAGTGCATAGTGAGAAAAAAACAGGAGAGAAAGAACTAATTATTCTTCAAAATAACATTCCAAATATCTCTCAGAATGTTGGACCCAGCAATTCTGATAGATCTCTGAATCTCTCTCTCTCTCTCTCACACACACACACACACACACATACACATGACATTCCTAGAATTTTAGATAAACAATTACAAGGAAGCTATTCTGATTCCTCAAACAATGTTCCATTTTTAAACTCTCCAATATATTTAGAGGACTACATGCTATAATAGACCACAAGGGTATGCCAGCTCAATCAACTGCTATGTTATGTATCAGAAACAAAATAATGTGTTATTATTTTTTCTTTCCTTTTTTTAGCTAATTAACACTGAAATGTTGTGCCTTGTGAAATATCTCAGTCTCAGCATATTGATCACCCTACTGGTGATTTACAGCAATGTGGCCAAACAAGTTATGTGCAAACAACATACAGGCTCATACATTACAGAGTTATACCAACAAACTGCCCCTGATCTGCACCAAAAGAGATAACAACAGTATCACCATATATTTTTGTCTGTTATTTTAATGTGCAAGGCTTTCTCTTTCTTTGTTTTTAAAAACATTTTAGATTTATGGAATTTATGTTTATGGAATGAGATAGGGATCCAACTTCATCTTCATGTTTTAAAGATAGCCAGAGAGACCTTCAAGATGGCAGAGGAATAAGACATGGAGGTCACCTTCCTCCCCACAAATACATCAGAAATATACCTATATGTGGAACAATTCCAACAGAACACCTACTGAATGCTGGCAGAAGACTCAGACTTACTAAAAGATATATTTTTTTCCTTTTTCTCTTTTTGTGAGTGTGTATGTGTATGTTTCTTTGGGTGACATTGTCTGTATAGCTTGCTTTTACATTTGTACTAGGGTTCTGTCTGTCCACTGTTTTTTTTTTTTTTTTTTTGCTATAGTTTGTAGCTCTTGTTGTCACTGGTGGATTTGCTTTTTGGTTTGAATGCTCTATTCTTTCTTTCTTTTTTAATTACTTTTTAATATTTTTATTTTTAATAATATATTTTTTTAATTTTATTAACTTCCTTTTCTTTTCTGCCTTCCTTCTTTCCTTCCACTCTTCCTTTCTTTCTTTCTCCCTTTTCTTCTGAGCCATGGGGCTGACAGGGTCTTGGTGCTCAGGCTGGGTGTCAGGCCTGCGCCTGTCAGGTGGGAGAGCTGAATTCAGAACATTGGTCCACCAGAGACCTCTCGGCTCCACAAAATATCAAAGGGCAAAAGCTCTCCCAGAGATCTCCTTCTCAACGCTGAGACACAGCTCCCTCAATGACCAGCAAGCTACAGTGCTACATACCCTATGCCAAAAACTAGCATGACAGGAACACAACCACATCCATTAGCAGAGAGGCTGCCTAAAATCATGATAAGGTCACAGACACCCAAAACACGCCACCAGACAGGGTCCTGCACACTAGAAAGACAAGAGCCAGCCTTATCTACCAGGACACAGGCACCAGTCTCCTCCACCAGGAAGCCTACACAACCCACTGAACCAACCTTAGCCACTTGGAGCAGACACCAAAAACTAACAGGAACTAAGAACCTGCAGCCTAAGAAAAGGAGACCCCAAACACAGTAAGGTAAGCAAAATAAGAAGACAAAGAAACACACAGCAGATGAAGGAGCAAAGCAAAAACCCACCAGAGAAAACAAATGAAGGTAAAATAGGCAGTCTATCTGAAAAAGAGTTCAGAATAATGATAGAAAAAATGATCCAAAATCTGGAAATAGAATGGAGAAAATACAAAAAAAAAACAAAAACAAAACGTTTAACAAGGAACTAGAAGCAGTAAAGAGCAAACAAACAATGATGAACAACAAAATAAATGAAATTATAAATTCTACAGAAGGAATCAATAGCAGAATAACTGAGGCAGAAGAATGGATAAGTGACCTGGAAGATAAAATACGGGAAATAAATACCACAGAGCAGAATAAAGAAAAAAGAATGAAAAGAATTGAGGACAGACTCAGAGACATCTAGGACAACACTACACTCACCAGCTTTCAAACTATAGGGATCCCAGAAGAAGAGAAAAGGAAAGAGACCGAGGAAATATTTGAAGACATTATAGTTGAAAACTTCCCTAATATGGGAAAGGAAATAATCAAGTCAGGAAGCACAGAGAGCCCAATACAGGATAAATCCAAGGAGAAACACACCAAGAAACATATTAATAAAACTATCAAAAATTAAATAGAAGGAAAAAATATTAAAAGCAGTAAGGGAAAAACAATAAATAACATACAAAGGAATCCCCATAAGGTTAACAGCTGATCTTTCAGCAGAAACTCTGCAAGCCAGAAGGGACTGGTAGGACATATTTAAAGTGATGAAAGAGAAAAACCTACAACCAAGATTACTCTATCCAGCAAGGATCTCATTCAGATTTGATGGAGAAATTAAAACCTTTATAGACAAGCAAAAGCTGAGAGAGTTCAGCACCACCAAACCAGCTTTACAACAAATGCTAAAGGAACTTCTCTAGGCAGGAAACACAAGAGAAGGAAAAGACCTACAATAACAAACCTAAAGCAATTAAGAAAATGGTAATAGGAACATACATACCGATAACTACCTTAAATGTAAATGGATTAAATGTTCCAACCAAAAGAAATACACTGGCTGAATGGATACTAAAACAAGACCCATATATATGCTATCTACAGGAGACCCACTTCAGATCTAGTGACACATACAGACTGAAAGTGAGGAGATGGAAAAGATATTCCATGCAAATGGAAACCAAAAGAAAGTTGGAGTACCCATTCTCATATCAGACAAAATAGACTTTAAAATAAAGATTATTAAAATAGACAAAGAAGGACACTACATAATGATCAAGGGACCAATTCAAGAGGAAGATATAATCTCTGTAAATATGTATGTACCCAACATAGGAGCACCGCAATACATAAGGCAAATGCTAACAGCTATAAAAGGGGAAATCGACAGTAACACAGTCATAGTAGGGGACTTTAACACTCTACTTTCACCAATGGACACATCATCCAAAATGAAAGTAAATAAGGAAACACAAGCTTTAAATGATAATCAAACAAGATAGACATAACTGATATTTATAGGACATTCCATCCAAAAACAACAGAATACATTTTCTTCTCAAGTGCTCATGGAACATTCTCCAGGATATATCATATCTTGGGTCACAAATAAAGACTTGGTAAATTTAAGAAAATTGAAATCATATCAAGCATCTTTTCCCTCCACAAAGCTATGAGACTATATATTAATTACAGGAAAAAATCCATAAGAAATACAAATACATGGAGGCTAAACAATACACTACTAAATAACCAAGAAATCACTGAAGAAATCAAAGAGGAAATCAAAAAATACCTAGAAACAAATGACAATGAAAACACGATGAACCTAAACCTATGGGATGCAGCAAAAGCAGTTTCAAGAGGGAAGTTTATAACAATACAATCCTAACTCAAGAAACAAGAAACATCACAAATAAACAAGCTAACCTTACACCTAAAACAATTAGAGAGAGAAGAACAGAAAAACCCCGAAATTAGCAGAAGGAAAGAATTCATAAATATCAGATCAGAAATAAATGAAGAAGAAATGAAGGAAACAATAGCAAAGATCAGTAAATCTAAAACCTGGTTCTTTGAGAAGATAAACAAAATTGATAAACCATTAGCCAGACTCATCAAGAAAAAAAAAGGGAGAAGACTCAAATCAATAGAATTAGAAATGAAAAAGGAGAAGTAACAACTGGCACAGAAGAAATACAAAGGATCATGAGACCTTACTACAAGCAACTATATGCCTATAAAGTGGACAACCTGGAAGAAATGGACTAATTCTTAGAAAAGCACAACCTTCTGAGACTGAACCAGGAAGAGACAGAAAAAATAAACAGACCAATCACAAGCACTGAAATTGAGACTGTGATTAAAAGTCTTCCAATAAACAAAAGCCCTGGACCTGATAGCTTCACAGGAGAATTCTATCAAACATTTAGAAGAGGGCTAACACCTATCCTTCTCAAACTCTTCCAAAATATAGCAGAGGGAGGAGTACTCCCAAACTCATTCTACGAGGCCACCATCACCCTGATACCAAAACAAGAAAAAGATACTACAGAAAAAGAAAACTACAGGTCAATATTACTGATGAATATAGTTACAAAAATCCTCAACAAAATACTAGCAAACAGCATCCAACAGCACATTAAAAGGATCATACACCATGATCAAGTGGGGTTTATTGCAGGAATGCAAGGATTCCTCAATATGTGCAAATCAATCAATGTGATAAACCATATTAACAAATTGAAGGAGAAAAACCATATGTTCATCTCAATAGATACACAAAAAGCTTCTGACAAAATTCAACACCCATTTATGATAAAAGCCCTCCAGAAACTAGGCATAGAGGGAACTTACCTCAACGTAATGAAGGCCATATATGACAAACTCACAGTCAACATCATTCTCAATGGTGAAAAACTGAAACCATTTCCCCTAAGATCAGGAAGAACACAAGGTTGTCCACTATCACCACTGTTATTCAACAAAATTTTGGAAGTTTTAGCCACAGCAATCAGAAAAGAAAAAGAAATAAAAGGAATTCAAATAGGAAAAGAAGAAGTAAAACTGTCACTGTTTGTAGATGACATGCTACTATACATAGAGAATCCTAAAGATGCTACCAGAAAACTACTAGAGCTAATCAATGAATTTGGTAAAGTAGCAGGATACAAAATTAATGCACGGAAATCTCTCGCAATTCTATACACGAGTGATGAAAAATCTGAAAGAGAAATTAAGGAAACACTCCCATTTCCCACTGCAACAAAAAGAATAAAATACCTAGGAATAAACCTACCTAAGGAGACAGAAGACCTGTATGCAGAAAACTATAAGACACTGATGAAAGAAATTAAAGATAATACAAACAGATGGAGGTATATACTGTATTCTTGGGTTGGAAGAATCAACATTTTGAAAATGACTACACTACCCAAAGCAATCTACAGATTCAATGCAATCCCTATCAATCTACCACTGGCATTTTTCACAGAACTCGAACCAAATATTTCACAATTTGTATGGAAATACAAAAGACCTTGAATAGCCAAAGCAATCTTGTGAAAGAAAAACAGAGCTGGAGGAATCAGGCTCCCAGACTTCAGACTACACTACAAAACTACAGTAATCAAGACAGTATGGTACGGGCACAAAAACAGAAATATAGATCAAAGGAACAGGATAGAAAGCCCAGATATAAACCCACACACATATGTTCAACTTATTTTTGATAAAGGAGGCAACAATATACAATGGAAAAAAGAGCCTCTTCAATAAATGGTGCTGGGAAAACTGGACAGTTACATGTAAAAGAATGAAATTAGAACACTCCCTAATACCATACAGAAAAATAAAGTCAAATTGGCTTAAAGACCTAAATGTAACACCAGACACTATAAAACTCTTAGAGGAAAACATATGCAGAACACTTTATGACATAAATCAGAGCAAGATCCATTTTGACCCACCTCCTAGAGAAATGGTAATAAAAAAAAAAAGAGACCTAATGAAACTTAAAAGCTTTTACACAGCAAAGGAAACCATAAATGAGACGAAAAGACAATGCTTAGAATGGGAGAAAATATTTTCAAATGAAGCAACTGACAAAGGATTAATCCTCAAAATTTACAAGCAGCTCATCCAGCTCAATATCAAAGAAACAAACAACCTAATCGAAAAATGGGCAGAAGACCTAAATAGACATTTCTCCAAAGAAGATATACAGATTGCCAACAAACACATGAAAGGATGCTCAACATCACTGATCATTAGAGAAATGCAAATCAATACTAAAATGAGGTATCACCTCACACCAGTCAGAATTCTCATCATCAAAAATTCTACAAAGAGTAAATGTTCTGGATGGTATGGAGAAAAGGGAACCCTCTTGCACTGTTGGTGGGAATGTAAATTGATACAGCCACTATGGAGAACAGTATGGAGGGTCCTTAAAAAACTAAAAATAGAACTACCGTATGACCGAGCAATCCCACTACTGGCATATACCGTGAGAAAACCATAATTCATAAAGAGTTTTGTACCACAATGTTCACTGCAGCTCTGTTTACAATAGCCAGGACATGCTAGCAACCTAAGTCCATCAACAGATGAATGGATAAAGAAGATGTGGCACATATATACAATATTACTCAGCCATAAATAGAAACGAAATTGAGTTATGTGTAATGAGGTGGATGGATCTAGAGTCTGTCATACAGAGTGAAGTAAGTCAGAAAGAGAAAAACAAATACCATATTGTAACACATATATATGGAATCTAAAAAAAAAAAAAAAAAGGTACTGAAGAAACTAGGGCCAGGACAGGAAAAAAGAGAAGTAGAGAATGGATTTTAGCACATGGGGAGGGTGAAGGTTCAGCTCGATGTAGTGAAAGAGTGGCATGGACATATATACACTACCAAATGTAAAATAGATAGCTAGTGGGAAGCAGCCACATAGCACAGGGATATCAGCTCAGTGATTTGTGACCACCTAGAGGGGTGGGATAGGGAGGGTGGGAGGGAGACGCAAGAGGG
Organism: Mesoplodon bidens; assembly: GCF_964165515.1. NCBI lineage: Eukaryota > Metazoa > Chordata > Mammalia > Artiodactyla > Ziphiidae > Mesoplodon > Mesoplodon bidens. The sequence continues at coordinate 43,937,653 of NC_138176.1, forward strand.
AGGAGATATGGAGATATATGTATACGTATAGCTGATTCACTTTGTTCTAAAGCAGAAACTAACACATAATTGTAAAGCAATTATACTCCAATAGAGATGTTATAAATAAGTAAATAAATAAAAATAAAAAATAGCCATTCACTGAATTATGTCTGTTTTTCTAAATGATATGTATAGCTTGTATGTATGTGTGTATATATACACACATACATACACACACATATATATTATATATATGCTCTTATATAAAACAATGACAAAAAGTCAAAAAATATATATATTGTCATTGTTGTTCACAACTTAGGTATGTATTTTTATATCCAAATAGGTGAGCATTTTTCTTTTTTTTTTTTTTTCATATTCCTTACTGAGTTTTACTTTTTTAGGTAACATTTTGATTTATCAACTATAAAGAAATTCTTTCTGGAAATAAAAGGTATCCAAATTGGAAGGGAAGAGGTAAAATTGTCATTAGGAGGATGACATGATACTCCATATAGAAAACCTAAAAGACTCCACACAAAAACTATTAAACTAATAAATTAATTCAGTAAGTTGGCAGGATATTCATTCTTAGTGTAGCAGTGAAATATCAGAATGAAATATCAGAAAGGAAGAGTAAAAAACTCTCCTGGTTAAAATTGTGTCAAAAAAAATAAAATACCTAGGACTAAACCTAACCAAGGATGTGAAAGAACTACATACTCAAAATTATAAAACACTGATAAAGCCAACTGATTGTGATTCAAAGAAATGTAAAGTTTTCCAATGCTCTTAGATTGCAAGAATTCATATTAATAAAATGACCATACTATCCAAAAACAATATACAGATTTAATAGGATCCCTATCAAATTACTCATTGCATTTTTCACAGAACTAGAACAAATAATCTTAAAATTTTTATGGAACCACAAAAGACCCAGAATTGCCAAAGCAATCCTAAGGAAAAAGAACAAAGCTGGAGGAATAACCCTCCCAGACTTCAGACAATACTACAAAGCTACAGTTATCAAAACAGCATGGTATTAGCAAAAAAAAAAAAAAAACACTCACACACAAAATAACAGACATATGGACCATTGGAACAGAACAGAGAGATCAGAAGTAAACCCACATACCTATGATCAATTAATCTATGACAGAGGAGACAAGGGTATACAATGTAAAAAGAAAGTTTCTTCCCCACTTGGTACTGGGAAAGCTGGACAGCCTCATGTAAATCAATGAAATTAGAATACTCCCTCACACAATATATAAAAATTAACTCAAATTGTGTAAAGACCTAAATATAAGACATGACACCATTAAAGTCCTAGAAGAGAACATAGGGCAAACATTTTCAGACATAAATCACAGCAGTATTTTCTCAGATCAGGCTCCTGAGGCAAAATCAATAAAAGCAAAAGTAAACAAATGGGACCTAATCAAAATAAAATGCTTTTGCATAGCAAAGGAAACCATCAATGAAACGAAAAGAATGTACTGAATGGGAGAAAATATTTGCAAGGGATGTGATTGACAAGGGGTTAATTTTGAAAATATACAAACAGTGCATACAACTCCATATCAAAACAAGACAAAACAAAACCCCAAACAAAAAGTGGACAGAATACCTAAATAGACATTTCTCCAAAGAAGACATAGATATGGCCAAGAGACACATGAAAAAATATCCAATGTCACTAATTATTAGAGAAATGTGAATCAAAACTACAATGAGACATCACCTCACAGTGGTCAGAATGGCCATGATCAAAAAGTCCACAAATGGAGAGGGTGTGGAGAAAAGGGAACCTTCCTACACTGTTGCTAGGAATGTAAATTTGTGTAACCACAATGGAAAACAGTATGGTGATTCCTTTAAAAACTAAAAGCAGAGCTACTATATAATCCAGCAATCCCACTCCTGGGCATATATCTGAAATAAACAAAAACACTAATCAAAAAGATACATGCATTCCAATGTTCACAGCAGTACTATTTATAATGGCCAAGATATGGAAACAACCCAAGTGCCCATAGACTATTGGTTTAAGAAGATGTGGTATGTCTGTGTGTGTGTGCGTGTATGGTATGTATACACATGCATACACATACACACACATACACACATACAATGGAATATTACTCAGCCGTAAAAAAGAATGAAATATTGCCATTTGCAGCAATGTGGGTGGGCCTAGAGAATACCATACTAACGGAAGTCAGACAATGAAAGACAAATATTATATGATATTATTTATATGTGGAATCTAAAAACTAATACAAATGAATCTATAAACAAACCAGAAACAGTCTGAAAGACATAGAAAACAAATTTATGGTTATCAAAGAGAAAAAGGAGGAGGAAGGGATAAATTAGGAGTGTGTTATTAACAGGTACAAACTACTCTACACAAAATAAATAAGCAATGAGGATTTACTATATAACACAGGGAACAATATTCAATATTTTGTAATAACCTAAGATGAAAAATAATTTGAAAATAGATGAAAATAATTTGAAAATATCTATCTATCCATCTATATTATATATATAAATAAAATCTCTCTTTTTATATATATAAACAGAATCACTCTGCTGTACACCTAATCTAACACAATATTGTAAATCAAGTATACTTCAATAAAAAATTTAAAAAAAATTCTGTCTGGCATGTACAAAATGTTTATAGTAGCAAGTTCATTCCTAATAGCTAAAAACCACCTAAATGCACATCAACAGGAGATACATTCATATGATGTGATACTTTTCAGCAATGGAAAGAAACAAATCCCTAATACAACATGAATGGAATTTTTAAATGTTGAGTGAAAGAAACTAGACAAAGGCATAGGCAGACAGACCCTTATACACACTTACACATACACACACACACAAATGCACTGCATATTGTATGTCCAACAATAGGCAAAATTAATTTATGGTGATAGAATTCAGAATATTAAGAATGTGTTTGCCTCTAGGGTTGGGAGATACAGAAAAGAGTCATAAGCAGTGGTGTGCTAGCAAATGTTTAACTTTCAAAGTACATGTGTATGTATGTAAGTTTATCATAAATTCTACTGACATAGAAATGTGTAGCAACATTTACACACAATGAAATCTATAATGATCTTTACTGTCCATTTTATAGAGCTAACCAAATGATTTTGCTATTATTTTCTGAACTCTTGTGTCTGTTGGTAACTTATGATTGCTTTCAACCATGACTGGACAAAAAGAGTTGCATCTCTCTCTGCTAACTCTCTTTCCAATAAATTTATTGTCATTAAATCTGGTATGTGATCTACTATGAGCTACTCCACCTTCGTGTAAAATATATTCATTAAGCCAAAACTTCATCAGCTTTAGCACTAACTTCAAACTACCAAAGTCCTGTTACTGACTGTGGAGTTGAGAAGAGATGGACAGTGGCATGTTATATGTGCTTCCTCCACAGATACAGTAGACATAAATCACCTCACAAATACAGATAACAGTAAAACATAGTAAAATTATTAGGAATCAATACATTTAGCCTATTCTCTTTAAAATACATAATTTATTATAAGATTATATAATTTAATTTTGTTAATGTTAGCCCTGTTTAATAACATGCTTTCAAATCCCTGAAATAACAGTTGGTTCTGATAAGCCAGTACTAGCTGACCCCAGCACACTACTGGCATGAGGTAACTTTAGGCAGTAATGAACATTATATCTTGTTTTGGGTGGTGGTTACATTGTGTACTGCATTATCAAAATTCATTCAAGTAAACAGATATAAAAATCAAACACTGAGATTTGCATTTGAGTTGAACTGAATATATGTTCATTGAAGAGGTGGTAGAAGAATCAACAACTTTAAAATATCAAACACTGGAAATGTGGCTAATGTGACTGAGGTCCTAATATTTAATTCAATAATTATTCATTAAATTATTAAATTATACATCTGGCTAGTGGCTACTATTTTGGACAATGCAGATTTAAACATTTTTAGGCCAGGAGACTATGGTTAAAAAGCACCAATCCTTTGTGCAGAGAGCTACAGAGTATTAATCTACAAGTTAACCACAGTAAACAGCTTTATCATCACTGCAGCTTTTTTATGCCCCTTGATACCTTGATAACAAAGATACAGTAGAGACTTTTCTTTGGTAACTACTTTTTGTTTTTGTCCACCTGCCTAATGCTGCAAACATTCAAATACCTATTTTATTTAGAATGCCCTGTGTTTGTGACTCCATAGAAAGAGTCAGAAACATAGTCTCTTCTCTCCTGGAACCCGGGCTAAAAGTTGACATCAATTAATTTTTCAACTCAGTATATGAGAGGACATCTTCTTAGTTTTATGACAACAGATTTAGCACCATCTTCATACTAGAATAATACAAATTCTTTGTCTCCTAATTTACAAGATCAAGTTATGAATAACTAGGCCCAGTCCACAAGACATCACTGCAAAGCCATATTTATGAGCACTAAAATTTACTGTGAAAATATATAGCTTGAAATCTGCTAGACTTTGGTCTTTAAAAAACAGGAAGACCCTGCCAAATACAATTGGGTTGATTTCTTAAAATGAAAATGTATTGATCCTGGTTGGAGTTTCTCCCGAAAATGAAAACTTAACACCCTTCAGTTTACCCCATGTAGCACTGGGCAAACATCCTATACAATAAAGGAAACAAGTAAGCAAACAAAATAATAAGTAAGGCATTAATGAATAGAGTGATTCTTTTACTCTTTTCTCTATGCATAACTTGGTAATGCAACTTTTTAAATCTTTCAATGAAGAGGTAATGTCTATCTTCTCTCTGAATCAGGGATGGCTTTTACTAGCAGATAGTGGCAAAATCGATATTGTACCACTTCTGAGCCTATACCTTTAAAGTCCTTGTGTGCTTCTGCTTGCTCTCTTAAAATGGTGTTCAGTCACCAGGTAAATAAACCCAGGTTACCGTGTTCCTTATATGGGAGCAGAGACCAGCCGTTTCAGCTGAGGCTGTCCTAGACCAGCTAACCCAGCTGACCTGACAGTGGACGACAGACACATGATGAGTGGAACAGAAGCATGCAAGCCTTCCTGAAGTATAGGCTCTCTTACTGGTACTTAGAGCACTAGCTCACACAGTAAGAGCTCAACAAATACTGACTGAATGAATGTCATTCTCACGCTCAATCCTCCAATTAAGTGTAGAATAAAACCCAACTGTGGTCTACGGGGCTTACATGATATGCTCCCTTCCTCTCACTTATACCTAATCTCACACTACTTTCAGCCACTACTTCTTTACTTTTCTCCAAATGGCATGCTCATTCTCACTTCTGGACTCCTTTATTGTCTGTTTACCCTGCCTCTTCATGTGGCTGGAAGCTTACCGTGATTATATCCTCATCAGGAATATCAGAAAGGCCTTTCCAGGGACATAACAACTATAGCTGCCCCTTGGTCACTATCACATTATCTTATTTAGATACCTTCTGAACACTTATCCTTAATTGAAACAATCATTTTCTTATTTTCTTTATTTACTTAGTGTTTGTATCCCCTACTAGAATGTAAATTCATGAGAAGGTACTATTTTTTGGTAACATTCATTATATTACAACCTTCAGTAAGCACTGAGTCCAGGAGAGGGCACATAGTAAAATAAGCATATAACTGATAAATGAACATACAGCATCTAATTTCCCTAACTGAAAAGTTAATAAAAAACATCCAGTGTCCTTAATTATTTCCTGGATTAATTGTTGCTACAACTTGTAATATCAAAGAATGCTTCTGTAATTAAACTTTTAAATTTATTCCCTCCCAATCCTGTACTAACATTGTAGTAAAGAAATAAAATCAAAATCCCCTTAAGAGCAAGGTAGAACTAGAAGAGATGAAGGATGTCAAGTTAGTTTTGTATGATCAGAAGTAGATGGTCAAGTGGTAACAACTTAGCAGAACCAAAAAAAAAAAAAAAAAAAGAAAAAAAGAAAAACCAATTTGCACTGCAAAATTCCTTAAAAGCTACATGACTGTAGATGCCAGATACCTTTGAAGGGTTCTGTGTATGTGCGTGTTTGTGTATGTATATGAATGACAGAGAAGGAGGAAGGGATAAAAACAGGAGGATTAATGGACTGTCAGTGTGAAGTATAAGAAGAAGTTGGATCCCCAGATTTCCTCTCTGATCTACTTAGGGAATTCTCACGACTAAACAAACAAGGAAAATGCAGAAAGTTTACTCTCTGTAATGCTTAAACGAAGTTTTGTGGTGAGAATAAGAGTGAGGTGCCCGATGCACTGATTAAAAACATATGGTAAATGGTGAGAACTCTCAAGTCTCCCTCCTCATTGACATCTAGAACGCTGAGTTAGAATTCTCTAAGACGAAAGATTAGAGTTCTTTTTGGGGAATCTGACCAACCCACAAGGAAAAAAGCAAAACTACAAATATTGACAATTGCAAGTTCCCCCAATGAATCAATCTATGCTGATACCTATCAGTTAACAAGTCTTGGACAAACACATAGAATTTCGAATCAGCTTTTAATACCTCACACTTAAATATGAACTGGCAGCCAATAAACACCAGACAATTGAGAAAACATCCAGCATATGAGGCCGATCAAATAAACAGAAGATTGATCTCAAAGAAAATAGTGATAAAGCCGAGACACTAAATTTTTAAAATTCTATAATTATTTTCCTCAGATGGATATTAACAGGATAATTAGAATAAGACCCTTTAAGAAAAAGGTTATGTTCAGAGAACAAGGCAGAGCTCTTTATAAAATAACAATATTAATGATAATAATAATTAATAATTTACAATGGGAATTTTAAAATCACCTAAAATTTTGGAATACAGAGCTGAGGAAAGTTTCCAGAAAGTAGAACAAAGAGATACAGATAAATAAATAAAAGAGAAAGGTTAAGACAATGGAAGATCATACCAGGAAGTCCACCATGCAGGTAATACAAGTGACATGAATAGGAAATGGAATGGGCAAATGGTGGGGAGAAAATTATGGAAGAGGAGCTCAAGAGGGAAGGGTTATGGGGACATGTTTATGCATATGGCTGATTTGCTTTGTTGTGCAACATCAACTAACAGTATTATGAAGCAATTATACTCCAATAAAGATCTATTTTAAAAAATTAGAAAAGTTTCTAGTATCAAGAAACCTGAATTTTCAGATTAAAAAAGGGACCAAAAAATCAAAAACAAGTAAACAAAATAAAAATAATCAAATCGTGAAATTTCACAATAACATAGAAAAGATCCTAAACTTTCCAGAAAGGTAAAAAAAAAAGGTCAAGATTCACAATGGTGTCAGACTTCACAATAAAAACACTGAAAACCAGAAGGAAATGGATAAATATTTTTAAAATTCAGGAACCACTAGATTTACATGTCAAGCTAAAGTATGAATAAAGTCAATCTGGATATACTCAGAAAATATATTACTAATGTATTCTTTTTTTAACTTTAAAAAAAAATTATTTATTTTATTTATTTATTTTTGGCTGTGTTGGGTCTTCATTGCTGCGTGTGGTCTTTCTCTAGTTGTGGTGAGTGGGGACTACTCTTCATTGAGATGAACGGGCTTCTCACTGCAGTGTTTTCTCTTGTGGAGCACGGGCTCTAGGTGCGTGTGCTTCAGTAGTTGTGGCTCATGGGCTTTAGAGCACAGGCCCAGTAGTTGTGGCACATGGGCTTAGCTGCTCCGTGGCATGTGGGATCTTCCCAGACCAGGGCTCGAACCCATGTCCCCTGCATTGGCAGGCAGATTCTTAGCCACTGTGTCACCAGGGAAGCCCACTAATGATTTCTTTTCAGGAAACTATTTGAGAATCTACTCCACCAAAGTACGTACATAAATAAATTAAGAGCTAGACAAGGGATATAGGTATGAGATAATCTGACACCAGAAAGAGGCATAAAGATTCTAAGATAATGATGAAAGAGTTGCCAGGATAACTGCTTGGCAACAGGCTAACAGGGCAGTCAGCCAGAAGGATGGAAGGAGCTAGAAGGAATGCTTCCTAATATGAGTTATCATTTTGAGAAATTCTTTAAGAATTTTAATAAAAATTAGAGACTTAAATCATGAAAGAACTATTAAAAACTAAGAAAATCCTAAAAGGATGCAATTTTTATTGGCAGAAGAGAACAAAGATATGGTAAGACAGGAAATGGAATCACAGTGCACTGCTTTGCTTAGTTATCGACAGTATTAATAGAATTATGATACTGTAAACACTGACAATTAATTAGACATATAATATTGTTATATTCAGAGGATGGAAGAAAGCAATGAATGTATTTATATAGGAGAAGTGGTCAAAAAAGAGCATTCTCCACCTTATACACGTGGACATAAAACATAGGTAATTTTTATTCTACATTTCTACAGTCTCTTCTCCCCCTGACTACTTATCCTGGGGTATGCTAAATGTGCAGATTTATATAGTGAGCATCAATCAAAGTCACAATTTATCTGAGGCAATGCATCATAAACACAAGTGCAGGGACTGATGAAAATGCTGCTTAATACACTCTATTCATTCCAGTTTTTCACAGTGCATTGAAATATGCATGGCTAATGGAGGAACTGACTGAAAATATTGGGTGGGTGGAGCAGCCCAGTCAACATATCGTGTGAAACGTTGCACACATCATGCAATATAATGTAAAATAAATAAACCATTTATTAAGCATATCTGCCTATGTTTCAAGCCTTATTAGCAGCCTATTCAAAAAGTCCAAATATCATGAGTTATTTCCCAAAAATTAGAAATACGTGTACAAGAAAATTATTTAGGAAGATGGCATAAAATCTAAAGGAATATTTTGTACTGAGAATCAGACTAGGAGTTTATTAGGGCATCCTGGTTTTTCATTGTAAGCCCTTTTTTTAATTATAAGGACTGTTTGATTTTTAAAACTATGTACATGTATAGCTTTGATTTTAAAAAATAGTTAAACCAAAATGTTCCTCTTTTTACAAGATAGCAATGTTTTGCAGTTAAGTGTTAAATATGTCGTTGTGCAGTCATCTACCTAGAAGTAAGCAAATATGTATATGTTTGTTTTAGTCTGTTATTTTAATTCTATATATTTTCATACTGGTAAACTTGAGGGAGACTCTCAAGGCAATTTACCCTAGCCATTATACTTTGGAGACATAAGGTGATATCCTAGCTCCTCTCATATTTGTTATTCTAAAATTTATGATAAATAAAATCTTAGTGAATCATACTGAATTTCATTACTAGCTCTTTAATCCTCTGTGATCTAATGGCTTCATTACAAATATATTTTTCTCAGTTTCAAATTTTATAAAATAATAGTAATTATCATCTACTTCTACCACAATACCTTAATATTCTATTTCTTGTAAGTTTTAATGATTATCAAATCTCAGGGGAATTAAATTCAAATTACATTATGAGGTCTTAAAAGTGGTTAAAAATGATTCATAAAAAAAGGAAAGGCCCAAAGGGCAGTTGAGCAATATCATATCTTTTGTCTGGTAGTAAGTATATCATCTCTCTTATTCTCTTTAGAGCTGAAATAATAAGGTAAAATCTATAAAAAGTCCCTTAAATTTTTTAAGAAAATCCATATAATATTTAATTATCTCCAACATATTTAAAAACACATAAGTTTATAGTATGTGACTATTTAGAAGGCAAAAATATGCCAAAAAATATGCCTAACAAAATTTTCCCAAGCATAAAAGTATATGATAAGTATCTCCTAAAAGGAAATTATACAGTATTCAAAATTCCACGAAAATAGAGGTTTATAATCTGCTGTGAAGAAGTTTTAAGCAGGCTTCACAAAGTAATCTCTACCATTTAACATGCTAAGGGGGTGACATATTCAAAATTAAATATATGAAGAGAAAAATTATGCATTTATTCAGTGTGTACACATTTTATTTTTAAACTGCATTTGAAGTTAAGTCTCACTGCATTAACAGTACTTTCTTATTGCTATTGATGATATTGATCTTACTTAGCAATAGAAAATTCACAGGCATTTGGAGAAAATATTTTCTTTTATGGTTTTATCAACAGTATGTACATTTATATCTGAAGTGTTAAAGTGATGAGGCAAATAGGAAAAATAAGCCAAAATGCCAAAATTTCATTTTATTTGGCTTTAGTTTTCCTTCAAATATTATATAAACCAGCTAATCAATCACAAAGACGTTGCAGACTTATTAAAAAATGGCAGTCATATATAAATAAGCAATTTCCTTTGGAGTAATGGCCAGCAGAATAAAATAATGATTAAGAATTCTAGCATATCTGGGTTTGGATCCCAGTATGACCAGTTTCTCGCTAGGTGCATTTGGGAACTCTCCTTATTTCTCGGAGTGCAGTGCTATAATTTTAAAATGTGGACTATATCTGAAACCTTTTGAATGCCACTGATTCTCTTAGAGAACTGCTCTATCTAGGGCTATTTCATAAAGTGTAGTAAGGGAGAAATGAATTATCTCTTGAAAAGCATATGCATAGTGCCTGTGCCTACAACATTGTAGAAATAAATAAATATCAATACTCTAAAATTTATTGAATATTGTTATATTCAAATAATGTAGTAATAGAACATTAACTTTTGTATTTGTTCTAAGCTCTCTCTGCTCCAAAAGGAGCACAGATTAAAATTGTGATGTATTTGGAATTGAAATAGCAATTTTTTTGTTATTTTCTAATTAACTATTAAGGTAATATCTTGTGGCTGTTGTACATTCTATATAAAATTATATTTAACATCTGTATCTACACATATACACATTTTTTTAAAACACTAACATCTCAGTACTCAAGGTAGTTTACGATACTGTTATTCAAAGAACTGTTAGTGATTATAAAATGATTTAGCATATTTAAGTAATATATTTTGTGAATTTAATAATACAAATAATAGATATTTAGTAAATGAAAACTGAACAAGCACCCTTTGTGAACACATGGAACAACACTTATGACTTGTAAAAAAGCAAATAAATAAATTACTACTGGATGTCTTAGTTTTTATTTTTAATAAAATATATGATTACACATTAACTCATATATTATGTTTTAAATCTATGAAAAATTTATTGAGCACTCATACTATGTTGGACAATTCACTGAGTATAAGGAAAATACAAGAATAAAAGATCTGTCATGAAGTGCAGGGTACAGAAGGAGAATTATAAAAAACAAACCATGGACAGAGATGTGTGGAACCTACTGATTGAGAGGAGGGAATAGCTTCTGTCCAGGAGAGAGAGTGCCTCAGTGTGATGTCAGGCTTAAGCTAAATCTTTGCAGATAAATAGAAATGCTGATGTAAGATTTGTTCAGAGGGAGATGTGGTAGGAGGAGGGCCTGAATTTGGAAATATTATGAAAAACTTTAAAGAGTGAATAGTGTATTTGAAGAATAATTCAACATATACTACAAAGAGGAAGAAACTGGGACTGGAAAGTCTGGTTATGGTCAAACATTGAAAAGACTTAAATATCCTAGCAGAAGTTTTAGAGACTGAAAAGATCATTGCCTTTTTTTTAAACACTGGTGGGTTTTTAATACCCCAAAAGAAATATATGAAGAGAGAGAAACAGTGTAATTTACTTAAAGATTTACAAATAGTTCAATATCAGTGATACACAAACAGTAGGGAATGGATATGCATGTGTGTATCCATATAATAGCTTCACTCTTCTAAGGAACTTGGAATTTTAGCCCTTAAGTGATAATGTATGAAATAGCATTAATTGATAGCAAGCACCAAAACTGAATCTGGAAAACTCAACCAGAAGAGAAATGTATTGAGAAGATATTGGGAAGTTCCTAAAATTGGTAAGAAACCTAAAGGATTTGGTCAGAGGAGAAGCAAATTGATATAGTTTCCAGGATCTAGGTTTCAGGTACTTGCAAGAAATCTTATTAGAGAACTGACACTGAAAAAATAATGAACTTTCTTAAATCCTTAAATCTTTGTTTCATTTAGATCATTATTTAAAATCCCAGGAGTTGTTTTCAGTGAAATGATCAGCTAAGAAAACTAAGTAAATCCTTTGAGGAGGCACTTTTGTTTATTGTTCCTTCAAGTCTGCACAAAATGGAGGTAATTCTCTAAAATTTGATTTTAATGGGATATGGCAAAAGTGATGGGATATCACTTCTGTTATATATTACAAGAAATCTTCATAGAGAGCAAAGGCAGCTACCATGTTGTTAGGTGCCCTATGGAAAGGCCCATAGGCAGGGAACTGAGGGTTGCCTCCAATTAACAGTGAGAAAGCAACTGAGGTACTCAAACCAACAGGCTTTCAAGGAAGTGGACCCTGACAACATCCATGTACATGAGTTTGGAGGCTGATTCTCCCTCAGGTAAGTCTTCAGATTAGACCACATCCCCAAATGACATCTTAATTGAGGCCTTCTGAAATATCTGAGGCAAAGACACCCAAGTAAGCTGTGCCCAGGCACCTGACATAAATTGTGAGATAATAATTGTTTTAAATAGTATGTTTTGGTATAATTTGTTATTTAACACTAGAAAACTAAAATATAGTTATCTGAAGAAAACATTTTCATGATTTTCTTTATATAAAGAAGGATATTATCATTCTTCACATTTATAAAGAAAAAATGTCACCTGTAACCTCCCATATATTTATATTTATATAATTGTGTTTACATAATGGAGATATACTAAACAGTTTTTGGATTGCTACAATAAACATCATTTCTCAGTAACAATATTTTTTCTCTAGATGTAAATCACTATTTCAGCAATTATCAATAGTTTTGCTTTTATTTCCAGTTTAGTTTAACTATTGGAAACATTTCTGGGTGTACGTCTTGTTGCAAAGTTATTTCTATGTCACAACATCTAGATGTTTTGTTGCTGAATTCACTGCTTCTTAGAGATAGTAACTTATAAAAAAATAGTATTTTTTGATCCATAAAACACATAAAGAATAAGAAGCAGTAAATGCATGAGATTTTAGCCATATCATCAATATCTTTTAGTTTACATAAATATATATCATAATTATAGTGAGAAAGATAAATGTCTTTATAAAATTTACGAGTTCAGTTTCTTTGACCCAAATATTTGACTCTCTCCAACTACTGCTCCTAACCATTTAATTACAAAATTTGTGCTTCCCTTAACCCCTCCCTAGATATGCAAACTATAAAAGCAGAGTTGAGAGAGAAACAAGTGTGGATTTTAACAACATACTATATTCACTTCATGCCTACATCCTGCAATTAACTGGATGTAAGGAACTGGGGTGAGTACTATAAAAAGTATCAGAATTATTTCCCTGTGTTCTCATAGGAATCAATATTAAGAAAGAATTATAATGTTTTGTTTCCCCACCGATAATAAGTAAGACAGTATATATTGTTATCCACAATGAGACCTCCCCAACAAAGACTCTGAAAAAAATGTGAATCAAAAGGATGAAATAGTGTGGATGAAGCCGATATTAAAATTTAACTAAACACAAAAACTCAGTCTCAGTCATCCTATGTTTCCTGTAGGTTAGGCTGATGTTTCTATTATGAAAGAGATGGGCAGGTGGGGATAACTTTATTAATAATTTTTTATAGGCAGTCATTACACAAACATCCCCACAACCCACCACCTCACACACACATCAAATCTGTTACAGGCTGAATGAAGGACCTCTTACTAAGGGTCAGATATTAAATTAACCAAAGGTCAAAGGTGTCTGTAGTCTAGAACTTGCTACTGGCTGAAATTTTCTCTTTTTTGATATAAAACAGAAATTTTAGCAACACTGTAGTGTTCACTGCTTTCAAACACCTAAACCTTTTTTTGAAAAACTGGACATTTCCATATTTTAGATTTAAATTTCAAAGAAAAATTAAAATATTCTTCTTTAATGAATTAATATGAGACATTTTGAGTATAGATTTTCTGATATTTCTATTGAGATTTGTGACAAAACATTTTAAGAAAATAAAATTATACTAAAATACTTGTTTATTACAATAATATTTTTCATGTTAATTGTGAAATCCATATCATTTCACTTTATTATTAGCATAATATGGTAATAAGAAAATAATAATCAGTAGAATAAACAATTATAATTAGCATATATTTATGTATGTTACATAACAAAAGTTTTGTATATACTATTTTTATTATAACAATTGTCCAAGGCATATATCATTGTTTTCTTAAAATATTGGGGTGGCCAAAAAGTTCCTTCAGTTTTAAGTAAAAATAAAACATTTTTTTATTTTCACCAAGAACTTTATTGAATAACGTATTCATTAACCGAACAAACTTTTTGGTCAATCCATAGTAGGGAAATGGAAGTCTGGAAATATTCTATAATTTTGCCCAAATTTACACAAATATATTTAAATCTTGTAATGACATCCTTGGTATGTATAATCACAAGGTCTCATGCTTCCAGAAAGGACATTAAGATCATTATAAAACAGAAATTTATGTACTAATTAGACTTAAGTCCAAAGCTGCCTTTTAGTTTCCCTTTGTCTCACATTTTTTTCTAACTTCATAATAAGTTACCAGTGGTAAATCAATCCTTTGACTTTCTAACTCTAGGCAAAATGTAATTATCTTCCAAGCTACCTTTTCACCTTACAATCAGTGGTTTACCTCTTACTGACTCTTTTTCTGGTTACTTTTCCTAAAGCCCACATATCCTTTACCTGTAAGATCTAATTAAAAAAAAAACTAAATTAATAACATTGTATTACATTGTAAGAAGTGTTATCTTCCCTCTTAGCAGGTTCATGGCCTTGATCACATTGGCCAGGTTTCAAGTCCCCCATGGGACCACAGTGGACAGTAAGAATCTCATTCTGTTCAGAGACAAGTAACATCTCCTCTATGATTCACTATTACAGCAAACTAATTTTGTCATTAAATATTTTAGCTCTGTTATGAAATAAACATCTCATTCTGTCTCCTGACTAGAGATAAGTTTAAATCTAAACTGTAGATTATCCTTATTTTAAATCTACTAGCAAGCAAGGGTAACAAAAAGAAGAGAAGCTTGGGGTCCAGCAGACCTCAGTCCCACCTTCTCTTTTTTCTTTGCTTTTCTTGCCTTGGACTTTATTTTCCTTGTTTTATTTTCCTTTCCTTTGTTTCCATTTTCTTTTTCTTTTTTCTAATTTGAAAGGTTGATACAATATTCAATAGCATGCATCGTAGCTATGGAGTTTAAGTATGAGGATTCAAATGAAGTTTTCAGCAGATGTCCTGATACATATTAGGGGCTTAATAAATGGTAGCCATTAGTACTATTCAAATTAAATAAGCACTTTATTGCTCTGATTATTCTGGGAAATGCCTTTTAACAATTATTCAATTCAGACAAATTGCAAGGAACGTTAGAATGATCATCTGCTGAAATATTCCCTGGAATATGGTTGAGGGTAAACTGAATAGAACAAGACACCTTTCTGATAATTCATCCACCTACACTCTTCACCACTATAATACAAGTAACTTGATTTCTAATGGCTCAGTTAATGAGGTGAGCAACACAGAGTGAGCTTTTAGTGGGAAATACTAATTTTCAAGTATTGAGCAATTTGTGCCTTATTAAACATTAATAGAAATATCCATATTCCTAATCAAAAGAAATACCATAAAATAAATCAAATTCTTCCACAATTAAGTTGCCACTCTACATTTAAAAGGCAACAGTAATTCCATATTTTGAAATAATACTGATCATTCAAAAGGTGGCTTTTTCATACTAAATGCACTTAACTTTTATATGTATAAAAAAACAGGTTTGACTGAAAATGTTATCTACAAATGTACATCAACATTAAGAGCATTCTATTTATTGAATTGGTAAGCCATAGCACATTATTATTGGTTTTAAAACATATATTGTAATTGTGATGAATACCATAAGCTACTAAGAAAATTACTTTAATAATTTAATAATTTGCACAGAAATCCATGTAGTAAGTATATAAATTATGTTCATAAGTCATACATATACATCTGGGTCACATTTTTAAGTAGTATTATAAAGAATTTGTTCTAAATATAGCACATCAAATAGGCTAGTATTTTACACAGGCAATAGGATAGTAACATACAAAACTAAATTATTTTTGGAAAGTATTAAACTTGTAATGTGTATTAATTGCACACATGCAGAATATAGCAATTAAAACATTTTCCTCTGATCTCTTTTTTCTTAACATTAGAAAAGTAAAAAACTATTAGATAATAAGTTCTCTACATAGGTTTGCAATGATGAATTGAAAGCAGTTGTACAAAGCAATACTTAGTGCAGCTATTTATAAATTTTGTTCTCTAAATTTTATTTTCAAAGAACACAGGAAATTCTAGAGTTTGAGATGACTGAGTCCTTCTATTTTACAGATATGAAAACTATTTTTGAGAGGTTAAAGGACTTGGCCAAGATCAGTCCTTCTGTTAGAAGAGAGGTATTAATAGATTATCATTATTGCTGTTCAGTACTACGGTTTTCTTCTCAACTCAAACAGATCATTCTAAAATTTGATATTGTATAATTCTCTATATTCAGAGATAAGAATGCCTACCTAAACATTAAACATAACTGTTGCTATTAGACATTCCTAAAGGGAACTAGATTGGATAAGGAGACCAATCATGCCTTATTTATTTTTTGTAAAATGCTGATTTCAAACAATAAAAGTAGGGAAGACCTTTGCAAGTTGAATGAACTCTGTATATATTTAAGGAATATTATCAATATATTGAAACTTTAACAACAATGGAACATAATGAAAAATTATATAAAAAAATTAATATCTCATTGATTTTCAAGAGTTCAATATTAAACTGAAAATTTGAGTATCTTTCCCTAATGAAAACAAAAATGCCTAATAATTTAGCTTTATTATACCACTTGGAATACCTAAGAGTCCATAACTATTCATACCTTTCCATGATTCAAAATTAAACAGAAAACACTCAATATGTCAAATTAATAAATTATATAGAAATGATAAACTTGCCCTTTTTTCTTGAAATAAGATTTAACTCACAAAGAAGCTTTATGTTATCCATGTTACAAGTCATGATGAATTGACATTTCCTAAAGGACCATATCCAATACTGAGAAAATTAAATGCTAATTAGTTAAAAAATGAAGTAATTTTTTGAAATAAAAGATATAGCTTAATGTTGAAGACACTGACCTTGAATCAACCTGTGATATTCTCTAACAGAAACATAAAAGTCTCATTCATTAAGTGAAAATTATCTTTCTAGATTACTTTGAGAAGGGAAGAATTTATTTTTATTTCCATTTTATCTTATCTCTTCTTTCATGCTTATCTACTTTTCTCATTAACCTGCCAATTGTTTGATAACATGCAAATTGGTGAAATTGCTTATTTAACCCCATTATAATTAAATTCTTTAAAAATACATTTTAGAATTATCATTTTACATTTATTTTATTATGTGTTAACTTTTTGAACTTTCTCATACCGTTAATTTTTTCCATTATTACCTTCTACTTTATGTTCCTCACCACAAGCACAATTTCATTCTTGCATTGTGTATCTACTTTTCTATTTCATCAGCTAGAAAATACTATTTATTAGAAACATTGAAAGTATGCTGAGTTAGAACAAAACTGAAATTGATTTAGAACTTATCAAACATATTATCAAGTTTTGCCTTGTATATGAAAGCAAATTGTAAAAGATAATGTGGTCCATATTCCCCCTTGGTCTATGGGACAAACAGAATTGTATTTTTAGCAAATACTGTAAGGACAGTCAAATAACATATATGAAGTGTATAATAATAAAATATTAACTGCCTGTGCAAATTAATAATGAGGTGGCAGAGTGATTTATGAAGCTTTAGTCAATCTGATTATTAAACTGTGTTATTTTCTTGCATTGCCCAACAATTGGCATTACTTTACTTCAATATGTCATTTTATATAGGTAGCCCCAAGCAGAAGTCAAAATTATCATCTTTCTCTCTGTGCATTCCGCTTTCTACTGTGTACGTGCAAAGCCCTTTGAGAATGAATCAATTCCAGCCATCAGTTTGTATGTACTATTTAAATTGGATATAAATACCTAATGTGATAAGTTGCTACTACTTTCCTTTCAAACCTAGATTAGTTATAGAACTTTGAGTCTACTAAATTAGAATTTTGATTTCTAAATAAGAAAACACCATTTCCCATAATTAGTTCAGTATATAAGTATACAGTGTACGTGTTTGTTTTTCCTCGCATTTAAATCACTTGAGAAACATTCACTTTGTATTTATTAGTTGGGTAGGCAACATCAAGAACCATATGTTAGGATGTATTAAGTTTTAAGAATCTTAATGATAAGTAAAAAATTAGAATAAAACTTTTAAAAAACTGCTTTAAAATTCTACTCCATCCCTCATTCCTACTAGACTTCTTTTTAATGGTAGATTATTGGTAATGCCTAGAATGTAGTATCAGTTTTACTTTTGATTCTTTCATTAGTTGATTTGGTTAAGAACCTTCTGTTAATCTCTAAATTCCACCTTGCATGTAGACACTTTTTATGTCTACACTACAAGTGTAGGGAACAAGGGTCCCCTTATTTGTAAAATATAAATACCATGAAGCTATCCAAAGTCAGATGGTGTTATTACCTGCAGAAATTCCACCATGGGGAGAAAATATTTGGAGTAATTACTCATCATTTAGAAAATGTATTCTTCTAAGAAAGATGGCCATCTCCTTCTGCTGAGTATGGGGAGAAGGAATTTTAGTAATCAGTGGATATTATAGACTCTCAAAATTTGTATGTTAAAATCCTAACCCTCAATGTGATGGTACTAAGAGGTGGGGCCTTTGGGGGGCAATTAAGTCATGAGGGTGGAGCCCTCACTAATGAGATTAGTGTCCTTGTAACAGAGAAATGATCTTGCTCTCTCTTGTTCTTCACTTTCTCCTCTCTTTCCCCCACTTTCTCTCCTCTCTCTCTCTCCTCACTGTGCAAGGATATAATGAGAAGATAGCCATCTGCAAACCAGGAAGAGAGCCTTCACCAAGAGCCCAACAATACTGGCTCCCTGATCTCAGATTTCCAGCCTCCAGAACTGTGAGAATAAGTGTTTTCTGTTTAAGCCACTCAGTCGATGGTCATTTGTTATAGCAGCCTGAACTAGGACGATGGGTCACAGTGGACTCTGCTAATATATACCCCAGTTGTCATATGGACTTTCTCACATACAATTTCAATTTTAAGAGCACCAAAAATTCCAAAGTTACCTTGAATTCCAAGAAGTTGCAGTTGCTGGAAATAGGGTTCTAGCTGTAACACAAATATCCACAATTTTCTAGTTGTAAAAACCCAGACCTTGGAACAAGTCTTTAGTATGCATGACTGGAAATAGGCACAGGCCACATATGACAAGTGACTCTCACTTTTGAATATATCCATAGCAGTTATGTCTATAGATGTCTAAGAAAGTGAAAAGTATACTCCCAATTCTTAGATGTTGAGACAACTGATTTACATCTATTATTCTTGATTAGAAACCCAGCAGCAAATCCCCTTGTGAGTTTCTTCAGTAACTCTTCCCTCTACTCAAGCCCAAAAGACATGGTAAATTCTTCCTATAGCTTCAATGTAGTTAATTCAGATCTCAGTGGGAGAAACCATAGTGTACAGGTATTACAAAAGAGAAAATAAACATACTTAAATGAATATTTCCAAAAATCATATAAATATGGTTAGTATAAATATGTTGGTCACTTATTCTATTTTGATTTATTTCTATGTAAATGATCTCTGAATAAACAACGAAAATACAAATCTGTAACTGAAAGAACAAATCTACAACTGATTTAGCAGACTGAAAGACTGAATTGCACTTATAAGATTTCAAAAAAAAATCTCCTTTTCTACATCTTTATAAATTAAAGTATTCCAACTTAAAATGGATTAAAGACCTAAATGTAAGACTGGAAGCCATAAAACTCCTAGAGGATAACATAGGCAGGACGCTCTTAGACATAAATCCTAGCAGTATTTTTTTTCGTTGTCACCTAAAGCAAAGGAAATAAAAGCAAAAATAAACAAACGGGGCCTAATTAAAATTAAAAGCTTTTGAATAACAAAGGAAATCACTGTCAAAAGAAAAAGACAACCTACCAAATAGGAGAAAATATTTGCAAATGATATGACCCATTAGGGGTTAATAGACAACATATATAAACAGCTTATACAACTCAACATCAAAAAAAAATGCAATTAAAAAGTGAGTAGAAGACCTATAGACATTTTTCCAAAGGTGAAATGTGGATGGCCAACAAGCAAGTGGAAAGATGCTCAACATTGCTAATCACCCGGTAAATGCAAATTAAATCTACAGTGAGGTTATCACCTCACACCTCTCAGGATGGTTATCATCAACAAGAACACAAATAACAAATACTGACCAGGATTTGGAGAAAAGGGAACTCTTGTGCACTATTGGTGAGAAAGTAAGTTGGTGCAGTCACAGTAGAAAACAGTATGGAGGTATCTCAAAAAAACTACAAATATGACCCCACAATTCCACTCCTGGGTATATACCTGAAAAAAGCAAAAACACTAATTCAAAAAGGTACATGTACCCCAATTTTCATAACAATGTTGTTTACAATTGCCAAGATATGGAAGCAACCTATGTATCCATCAGCAGATGAATGGATAAAGAAGATGTGGTATATATATACAATGGAATACTACTGAGCCATAAACAAGAATAAAATTTTGTCATTTGCAACAACATGGATAGAGTTGGAGGGTATTATCTAAGTTAAATGTCAAACAGAGAAAGACAAATACAGTATGATATCACTTATATGTGGAATCTAAAAAACACAACAAACTAGTGAATAAAACAAAAAAGAAGCGGACTCACAGATATACCAAAAAAAAAAAAAAATTGTGGTTACCAGTGGGGAGAGGGAAGGGGAGAGAGGCAATATAGGAATAGAGGATTAAGAGGTACAAACTATTAGGTATAAAATAAGCTATAAGGATATATTGTACAACACAGGGAATAAAGCCAGTATTTCATAATAACTACAAATGGAGTATAAACTTTAAAAATTCTGAATCACTATATTGTACACCTGTAACATATAATATTGTACATCAACTAACTTCAATTTTAAAAAGTATCCACTTGACATAAGAGTTCCTTTTGCCCTTTTTGTATTGCCTAATTAAATATATCACTGAAGCACACATCATTTCCCTCGTAAACACTCATTCTACCTCAAGAGCACATGTTTCACTGAGACAGTTTTACTAGACAGTTGGCCAGCCTCAATCTCTCTTGCAATCTTGCCTGCACAAAACCTTACATATAGTGCATGTCAATCAGTGATTCACCAGTAAGAAATAGGGAGTTTAACAGAATCTGTTCATCATAAGCCTACTTATCTATACAAAAAGACAGACATAAGTAATAATAAAACAGAGGAAAAGATAAAACTAAAATATTTTTAATGATTCCATTTGTTTATCTTTCTTAAATATATTTTGAGCTTTTCAGAATATTCTCAAAAATTAAAATAAAAAAAATATATATATGGGATGCCACGGTTGTCCTAGGTAGTTTATAAATAATGGAAAGACCAAATGTCAAATCTAAGAACACTAAGGGTGTCTTGTACATAAAAAACATTTAATTAAAAATATTTTAATGCAAACTATTCAATGTAAAAGGCAAATGTAAAATACTTTTACATAACAGATGACATACATAAAATGCATAGTAAAAAATAAACCCAAACTACTACTACTTAGGAGTAACAAGGTGAGGAAAGATATTTTCCCTTTTCCTTAGGGACATGGATTTTGTTAGTTATAGAATGACAAGAGATAGTTCCTTCAATGTCATCTGTTAGCTGTGTGAGCTTTTAGAATTTATTGAGGCAACTAATAGATAGGATTGTGCTAGGCATTATGCTATGTATTCTACACAAATATTGGATTTGATCCTATTAGCTATGCACAATTATTTTACAAATATATATGTGAGTATATAGACATATATTTTATTATATATTATATATATATATATGTGTGTGTGTGTATATATATATATATATATATATATATATATATATATATATATACACACACACATGTATATTATTTTTCTTTTCTTTCAAGTTAACTGAGGCTGAGAGTAGTTAGGTATTTTTGCCCAGGTCACATAGCTATAAAAAGTGTGAACTGAGATTACGACCCAGGACTCTCTTACTTCTAGATCCAAGTTCCTAAACTCTAAGCAGTATTGTCTCTCATGTGGGCCTTGACAGCTAAGATTTTGCTTTTTTTTTTTTTTTTTTTGCGGTACGCGGGCCTCTCACTGCTGTGGCCTCTCCCGTTGCGGAGCACAGGCTCCAGACGCGCAGGCTCAGCGACCATGGCTCACGGGCCCAGCCGCTCCGCGGCATGTTGGATCTTCCCGGACCGGGGCCCGTGTCCCCTGCATCAGCAGGCGGACTCTCAACCACTGCGCTACCAGGGAAGCCCTTTGCTTTTTTAATTGAAAAGTTAGAGGAGGAGGTTCTAACAGGAAGAAATTCTTGGCTGTGGAGAATTAAAGAAGAATTTGGGGGGGAAAGTAGAGTCTAGAATTATATATATAATAGCTCCAGACATTGAAAATATCCTTTGAAAAGAAAACAATTAGGCAAAGATCTTGGTGAGTCTTTTAGAAAGGGACAAGATTAAAACCATTGTTATGCATAAAGTAGGAAAATATCCACATTCAGAATATTTTAGTTCTGGTAGAATGTCATAAAGGAGATAAAATTACACATGGCAAAGTGTAATTATGAGGTAATAGTGAATTTACAACTTATGATAGGTTGTAGGATTTAAAAACTAATAATTAGGAGATCAGGGAAAAAATCTTTTCTAGGTACGGGGGAGTATGAACAACTTTTAACATATTTTTCTGAGGAAATGGAATGGAAAGCTTACAAAAGAGTCTGCTTAAACAGATGCTTTTTCACAACAACTTATATTTGTGGTAGAAAATAAAACAACAGAGTTGATGAAAGAAAATAGGAAACATTGCATTTCCCTATAAGGGAAGTTTATTGCCCAGGATAGTCTATCAGTTAGCAGATATGTTCATAATGAGTACAATACAGAGTATTTTCATATTCTGTTGAACTCTGCATAGCTTCCCCCAGACACGAAACAAATGAACAAGAGCAGATCTCCAGGATTTTACTTAATTCAATATTGCATAAATATTAAATTCAGGCAGGGAATTGTAAATGGCAAATGGAGACTCTGCTGAATCTAAATTGTGATGAAAATATCATGGGGAAATTGTGGTCCCAATTTGCTACTTAGGAAGAAAATTTATGTGAATAACAATACCAAGCCTCTTTGAAAACCTCCATACCATATTATGTTGTTAAAGAGGTTTTGTTGTTCAATACCTTTACTTTTCCTAAGATGATTCACGTAGAGGTAGCTCCTGACATAAACTTTATTGGATCCCAAAATGAAAACGACACACCAACTCAGTAGACTGGTGTTTTAAAGCCATTTTCTGTTCTGTGACTAGCACAATGCCAGGACCCAATAAATGTTAAAATAATTAATTAACTGACAATAATAATCAACATTCTGGTTTTAAGAGGCTCCCTCAAACACAGGCTCTGTCTAAAGTGAGTTCTGTGTGTCTCATTTATTTCCAAATTCAAAACCGCTTTTACTCAAATCGCTGAACACTGGGTTTGGAGTACTCTCTAGAATCGATTCCTTTGTTCAGAAGAAATCATCCATACCTCACTGTTTCTCAGATTGTTAAATGTTAATGTTCCTTCTCACTCAGCCTGCCATTTTGCTCTATAAAATAATTTAAATTCAGGTTAAAAGTGTTGCTTTAAAACCTGTATAATCTTGGATATACGTGTGAACTTTAAAATACATCATATATCTTCTTTGCAAAAGATCATTAATGACAAATGTGTACAAAATGAGCATATTCTGATCACTTGTCCTTAGTTCTCTTTAGAGACGTTTGAACCACAGAATGCAGTGTGTTGCAGAATACCATAGAGGCAGTCCAGCATGCAGTAGAATGCTACCTTCCCTTCCCTGGCCAAAGTGCCTGCAGTACCTCCCACTACACTTGTAAATTTCTTTCTTGCTTGCCATGAGCTCTTTTTCTCTTAAACTCATTTCTGAATGATTTTTTAGATCTTTTTTCTTTTTTTTTGGTAGAGTGAATGATATACTATCCTCTTCAGCATTAAGAAAATTAAGCTCACATATTAACATGAATGGATCTCTAATAATTATAGATAGAAGAAAACAATTATCATTCCTCACTGGAGCAATGTTTCTCAAAATGTGTTCTATACATTATTGGGAAACTGGTTAAACATATACAGTCTGCACCTCTGGGAGAGGAACAAGAAAATATGCAAGTTTTCAAGATTTCTGGGTTATTCTTTCTGCAACAGTTGAAAAAAAAATACATTTTACCAGCATCCACCTGTGTTCTCTGTCTTCTCCTTATATACTTAGAAACAACTGAAATCAATTTGCTAGAATATAATCATGATCTTCCAGTAGAATTTTCTGCCCTAACATTAATGTCAGAATAAGGGAACCCATTAATTTCTAATGGGAAAATTATTTTATAGGAAGCATAGAAATGTGGCTGTTTATATAAGCCAGGCAACCCTTTCAATGAAAAAGTCTAAAAGAAATACAATCACTTTAGACGGCATGACAAATTGAATTTCTGCTCTAGACAAAACATCTTTCCTAATGGTGACCTTATTTTTGGCCCTGTTATTGTTTACTTAAATAAATGATACACATTTTCCTTGTGTCTTCTACTCTGCACGTTCCCCTTTCTTTAAAGGGTTGCACTCTTTGAAATCTGACCAGTTTTGGCAAGTCACTCACGCAAGAGATGAAAATCGAAGTAGTTTTGCATGAGTTTAAAGCACAAAGCTGGCCTTCAAAAAGTCAATCACTCTTTAGAATATAACACGATGTGTAAAACATAAAAGTTGTTACTGTTTTAGCTCTGTTCTTTAGGAGAAGAAAATCGAAATTTAAGTAAATTATCTTCACTTGTCTCCATCTAGACCGTATGCTATAATGTTTTGAAATTTAAGATCCTCAAAATAATTCAATAGTGGACCACTAATACAAATTTGGAAGAGTTATGGAAAATATAAAGCAAAATAAAGATAACGCAAAAGAAGCTAAAAAGACACAAAGCATCTTATATTACTGTGTTATTGTATTTTTAATTACAGTTGAACTATTCAAATCACATTTAAAGGTTATATGCATATTTCCATATTTTGTTTCTCACCCAAAGGAGAAATACAGTTTCTCAACCAGATTAAATTTCAAAATACCAGCTGTTCTAGTCAGTTCGTACACTAATCTCATTCATGAAGACTCCACCCTCATGACCTGATATTCACCTCCTAAAGGCCCTGTCTCCTAATATCATCACATCAAGGGTTAGGATTTCAACATACAAATTTTGGAGGATACAAACATTTAGTCCTAGATGATTCATAAATCATAATTTCTTATATTTATATTTAAAAATCTATTCTGTTTTAAAAATCTTACAATGCTGGAATATTGTTCAAAGAGAAAGGAAGGCTCTAGTAATTACTTCATAAATCTGAGTCTCCAAGAAAATTGTCCGGTATCTCAGAACAAATTTCTGAAGGGATGGCACTCCAGCAATATGATCAGTACTATAAGATCCAATGCCTAACCTGCTTATGATATTTTTATCTGGCCTTCCTTGATGTATAGCATAAAAGGAATTTGTGAAGATTAGTTCCAATTTCTCAAAAACACTCTTTGAATCAGAGAAGACAGCAAACTTCTACTGAATCCTCAGAGAACTAAACCTGAAAGAATTCTATGCTGTCAACCATGCTTAGAAGGCTGACCTTGGGCAGATATACAGTTAAATCAGTGCTCAGAAAAATTACTGAGTTCCTGGTACCACGCTAATACCAGTATTCTACACAGAGCGGTATCTGGAAAATCAATAAGGAAATCCAAAGTTTGCATCAATGGCACAGAAATAAGTGGTTTACCAGTATTCTATTGTTCCAGCAGGAAGTTATCCATGGTGCCTTTTTTGATTAAGAGATAAGAGTCAGGACAAATGCATATTTTAGAAATCTCACAGTTATCAGCCTGTAGATAAATACCACAATAATTGAAACTGTATTTGTATGTAATTTCCTTTACACATCTGAATCTAGGCCTTCTTCCACAGTGCTCCCAATGATATCCAATCAGACATATGGGGATGTATTAAGTATTGCTACTCAGGGAATGAAAGACAATATGAAAATATGAGTTACCTGTGTTGGGCAACATGTGTGAGAAGGAGTCTGAATTATTGTCATTTTCTCAGCTAATTTTCCAGTACCCAACTGAAGTGAAGCTCTAATTACAGAAGAATAATCTGTAATAATAAAGCATTCAAATTCAAAGTAAAAGGCTCTCAGTTATAAGAATTCTTTGATTTATTACCTAAATAGAAATATAGTCCAATTTAGGAAGCTGTTTTTAACCTAACTGCTTTCAGTAAGAAAAGTGAATATTATTGGAGTGAAGCAGGAAAGTTGGGGAGCCACTGCACCTGCTTTGATACACATTCTCCTGTATATTGGAAGTTATGATGGTTATACATTTTGCAACAGTAATTTATTACAGATGAACTTACTGGACAGGCCAACAAATTTTCAAGGTTATGAAGACCTAGAAGTTCTTGGGTTTTTTTCTTTTTAGTTATGATTATTTTTCAAATTTAGACTAGTATTGTATTTTCTCTGTAAAACATTAAGCCACAAATAGGAATGTCACAAAAAAATACAAAAAATTTCCTTTGTCAAAAATTCCAGTCCTATTCTCCCCCCCCCAGAGTAAATTATTATTGCTTGTTTGATGTGTAATCCTCTGGTGCTTTCTATATACATTGATTAACACGCATGAGTGAAAGTTCAAGTACAAATACACATTAACTTATATTTTCAAACAGATTCACATGTTGTCACTAAGATAGGTATGTGTTTTACACAAATGAGATTCTGTTTTAGAGCTACTGTTCTCGTCTTTCTTTGATCAATTGACACTGCATCTTGGAGTCCGTTCTTGTGAGTTAAGGAGAGTCTATCTTATTCTTCTATATTGCTGCAATGCATTCTTTAGTATAGATTTTCAATATTTCATTGAAACACCCACATTGGTCAGCCTACTGGTTGTTCCTATTTTTATAATAGTAAAACAACTCTGCTGTAGATATCCTGCACACATATACTTATGTAAGCATAAGAATATTTCTTCAAGGTGAATTCATAGAAGAAAATGGCCTAGTCAAAGAGGGCATGTTCATTTTCAATTTGAAAGACAACCAAATTTACATCTCAAAAAGTTCTGCCAGTTTATACTCTAGAAACAGTATAAGAGAGTGTTAACCAGCATAATACTTAAGAGGTTTTTTTTGCATTTTTGTGAAACTGATGACTGAATAAGAGCAGTATAGCTCTTTATATATTTACAGCCATTATAAATCTACTTGAAAATTTTGGGTATATTTATAAACTTCCATTATTTTCTTATTAAACCGGAATCTTGACTTTTTCTAATTGGTTACTATGGCCTTTATAACAATGCAAAGTAATTATGCACACTCATTTAATTATATTTATATACACATAATTATGTTTGTATATTATATATAAAATAACCTAAATATATTTTATATAGGTATTATATATATATACATATTCCTACATATCTAATAACAACTTCAGTTTTTCACTTGCATTTAAATGTTTATCAGAGTTTTAATTTTTTAAAATATTTTAATCAAATCTGTCAGTCTTTTAAAAAAAGCTTTTGGGTTTTACGTCTGTCTTAGAAATACCTCAATTAAAATATTATAGACCAATTTGCTTATGTTTTCTTCTGAAACTTGTTTTACATTCACTTATTTAATCAATTTGTAATGTATTTTGGGGCATGATGTGAAAAAAAAGGTAAGGTATATAGGATTATAAAGGGATAAATGTCTGATAGACCTGGATAGGAAGATTTATTACTGTGAAAATGTCAAGTTTTTCCAAAGTGATCTGTACATTTAATGCAACCCCACTCACAATGTCAACAGTATTATTTAAGGATCCTGACAAATTGCTGTAAAAATTAATATTGATAAAGGAGGGTTTAGTAGAGCCAGGATACATTTCAAGCTACATAATGTGGAATGAGGGCAAGTCTTACCTTATGAAAAAGAATTATAAATCTATGTAAAGTAAGACAGTGTTGTTTAGAAGTAGACAGATTGTCAAAGGATGAAGTTGGGGGACACAGACCTCCATACACATGGAACTTTATTATAACTTGGGTGGTATGATGGATCTCTAGGGAAAAGAGTGTTTATCCAATCATTGGAGTTAGGAAATTTAGTTATCTGTATGAAGAAAAAATGAAATAAAATGGACCATCTCCTTACATAATACCTATCAACTCCAAAAGGATTCAGAACTTATATATCTAAAGTCAAATTTTAAATGCTTAGAAGAAAATATAGATTAATATCATTCTGACCTTGATGTTGGAACGTATAACTGAAATAAGAGAATATAAGCACTAAACACAAGGAAAAATACTGTCTATATTAAACTAAAATCTTTTGTTCATTATTTAATACTTTAAGAAAAGGAAGAACAAGTTGAAAAAAGATATTTGAAATACATAAACCAGCAAAGAATTAATGTAAAACTCAAATCAATAAGAAAAGACACACCACTCCAAGGTTGATAAACAAGAATATGATTACTGTAATATTCAAGGACACTTGAATGGTAACAACAATAAAAACAACAAGGTCAGATGACCAATATTCCCACTGGCAGGAGACTGGAAAAATAAATGAGGTATACATTTATAATTTAGTTACACGCAACAGTGAAAGTGAATAAACTACAGTTATATGTGGTATTGTATGATTTAAAAAATGTATTGTTGACAAGATGAAAATACCAGATAGTACCCATTTTACAAAGTTCAGAGTTGGGCAAAACCAAGAAAAATTTTGTTTCCTCAAACATATATACGTATTTTTTTGAAAAACAAAAATAGTAGTTACGTTTGGCAGTGGTGAAAAAGCATACAGGGAAGTGTAAGTTACAGTTAATACTGCAGTTCTTAACCTGGGCAGGGACTTTATGGTGTTCATTGTATCATTTTGGGTTTTTTGGGTTTTTTTTTGTTTTTGTTCTTTTTTTTGTTTGTTTGTTTTTGTGGTACGCAGGCCTCTCACTGTTGTGGCCTCTCCCGTTGCAGAGCACAGTCTCCGGAGGCGCAGGCTCAGCGGCCATGGCTCACGGGTCCAGCAGCTCCACGACATGTGGGATCTTCCCAGACCGGGACATGAACCCGTGTCCCCTGCATCGGCAGGTGGACTCTCAACCACTGCGCCACCAGGGAAGCCCCATTATATCATTTTAAGTTATTAAATAAAAAATAAAACCAAATAGAAGCAGCCCATGTATGATCAGTTATAACAGTGTTCTATAAGCCAAATATTATGATTGATCTAATTCTGTTCTTTTGAAGTGCAAAAAATAAAGAAATCTCTTTAGGTGTTATTTTTCTAAAAGAAGGAAAAAAGCAATTGTCATAGACCATTCCATCTAACAGTAATTTTCATATAAATGCAGTATTCTGATTGTTGCATTATTGGTGTGCCACTCACAACATTCTGACTCAGTGGTAATTCTGTGTCTAATATTTCCATGTTAAATTTAACCTGAATATATTTTATCTTTGAGGGATATTGTGGAGATATTATTCTATAATTTTGTATACTATATACATGAATACAAGCCAATTAAGGTATTAAATAGAAATGATAGTCAATAAACCATAATTTTTCTAGTTTAATCATAATTTAAGAGAAGTACTGATTGTAAACAGAAGGAAATTCTGGTTTATATTTGTATCTATATTTAATGCTTGAAACAAAAGATTCTGGGCATGATCTCAACAAATCCCTTTCTTCCTTTCTTAGTAATTGACCCTAAGAAACTACTGGTGCATGGATGTGTAAATAGTCTGTTATGATATCTCTAGAGTCTAACAATGAATGTAGATTTTAAAGAAGTTATTTTTCCCTCTTATTTTCCTTAAATCAAACATAACAATCTTTTTAAAAGATTAATCAGATACTTGTAAAGAAATAAATGTAAACATCAAAAATATCCTAAGAAATTTATGTGAATTCACACTAGTAATATCCAGCTATGATTGTTTTTTATGCCTATCAGAAATATCATTAAACTAACAATGTTACAAGTATATAGTGCTCAGTAGGCAAAATTTCTCTCCCATAGGTTTAAAATTATCTTACTTATTTTTATTTTATTGAGATATTTGAAGATTCACATGTAGTTATAAGAAATAATATAGAGATATCCTGCAAACCCTTTACCCAGTTTCGCCCAATGACAGAAAATTGTAAAAATTATAGTACAGCATCACAACTAGGTTATTGACATTGATAAAATCCACAGATCTTGTTCAGATTTCCCCAGTTTCATTTGGAAAATTAACGGAACTAAGAATTAATTACAGGTAAATGGAGGAGGGGTGTCTAGCTTCCAAGACTTGCTGAAGCAGAGAGAAGTACACAACTGGCTTTTAAAGATTTCACCCAGAAAAGACCTGATATATTTCCGTTCATATATACTGAGAAAAGCAACAGAAAAGGTATGGGGAAGTTCTTAAGACAATATTTTTGAATAGTAATAAGTATCATTCATAGGCAAACAGACTTTAGAAAATTATTCAGATTCCTTATTTGTCCAATTTTTTCACTGTATGTTTCTGAAATCATCCACATGATATTTATTCCAGAAAGAAAGTGTAAGTACTTGGTAGCATTTCCTCTCCTGTGACTGGTGAGATTGTTAAAGTAAGTTATCAGTGAAATCCCCAATACATTCAGATCCTAACAGATGTATTTTGTTGGGCAAGCATATTATACCCTACCCGAAATAAGTGCAAATAAAAAGTAATATTAGAACATCTGAACATTTTTCAGTTCAATAAATCAACACCAACTACATATCTTTGGCCTAGATTTACTCCTACCTTTGAAAAAGAGGGATTGGTTAAAAAAAAAAAGAAAAAGAAATATCCACATACTTCTTTCTCTCTTTTAAAATATTTAATTCTTATTTACATTAATTTCCCAAAGTTATAAAATATTGGAACTAATAGTAAGACATATAGTTCTATAACTTTTTCATTAGAATTCTAATAATTTTTTTCTGTAGCTAAGAGCAATTTAATAATTACAATAATAACTAATTCAGAAAAGTAGACATTAATTAGCTATCAAAAGTACCATGAAGGAGTGTAAAATAGTAAAACTAAGGGACAAGGAAGGTAAAGCTGTAAGGATCCATGACAATTGAGCATTAAAATTTGAGAGGGAAATTCTTCACTATATCCTCAGAAAGAATAAATCTCATCAAAAACGAGGAATAATTTAAAGTATATACATACACACATATATTCAAATATACACACACACAGCTATATAAATTAGTAAATTATTTCAGGTCATTCACTAAAGAAATCTCTAAAATATATTATAAAACTGGTTAAACTGAATTTACTGAGAAATCAAGAATTCTATACAATGAAGTCAGGAGATCTAATAATATAATTTTCAATAAGTATGTATAATGTCAACAGTCAGTGAAATAGGAAAGAAATTTATTAAAACTATGGATTTTTTCCAAATCATGCTTACTTAGAATAGAAAGGGAAGGAGAGGTCTAATGACATTTTATTTAAAGAGTCAGGGTTAAAGAATAACTATTATAGACCATGATAGTTGTTTAATTTTCAACCATCAGGAAGTTTCAATTGTTTGTAGACTCACAGGCTACATCTAAAAATGGGTTATAAATAATTCAACTGAGGGGAGAGAAAGAAACAGAAGGAATCAGGAGAAAAGAAGGTATGGAAATGGGGGTGGAGAGAGAGGAAGAGAGAAATAATTTAATTAGAATTCAACCAAGTCAATTATTTAGTAAAAAGAAATTATTTTCCCCCCAAACAGGTAAACTGAGTAACACCTATCCTCTCTTGCCATTTATCTTAGCTAAGTATTGACTACCTAAGTCTTGGAATTTGTTCATGCCTATACTTTTCATTTGCATTGAATTACCAACTGCTACCATAGCTTAGTACCTCTAAGCAAATACAGGAATTGTTGAGATTTATTAAGAATGTAACTTTACCAGTAAAGTATGAGATAACAACGAGTCACTGTGCAATTTAAGGGGAGCACAATATGGTATTTCTTTTGACTAGGAGAGTTTGCAGCTAAATTCCAGAAACATATAAAGCTATTCTTGTAAACTATATGGCTCATTCAGCACTGTACGTAAAACTGAACCACTAAAGTATGCTGATTGATCAATAAAGTTTGTGGCTCCATTTGTAAAATGTGCAAAAATTAAACCATTTCACTATTTGGTTCAGTGAGTTAAGTACATAATGGTTCAAACAGTACATTAAGCATTTGAAGTCAAGCAAATTGCACATTGCAATCTAGTCAACCATGAAAACAGGATATTTCAGTGATTAGCTAAGAATATTAAATTTAAAATAAAATTAGTAATTTGGACAGAAAATTACACAAAATGTTAATTGGTCAGTTAATTTATCTGTGTTCCTCTTTTAAATATTTTTAATATCCAATAATTTATTTAATAGATGGCTTTCATTTGAAAAGCATCATTATTGATATTAATAGATGTGTGAAAATGCATTTATTACATTTTTAAATTTTTCTAATATACATGACAGAAATGCATGAATTCAATACATGAGAATGTTTTATTAAATCAAGCTTTAAAAATCTAGGTATTTATAGGTGGGTCCAAGACAAGTAGTTATTTCCTATACCAAGGAAAGAAAGTATGGTGCATTATACGTTTTTCCAAGAAGGTTCAACTCTTTCAGTTGATTTTATATGTGGTAATGGTTACAAAATAAATGTCTCTCTTAAGTGAGGGTTTTGGAAGATGCTATTTCCTAGGGACTATGGTTCAGAGAGTTCAGAGATCCAATTACAGCAGCATCTGGAAGCCTTGATCCACAGCTCCATTTGGAAACATTTGTAATAAGGACAAGGTATCTCATCTAGTAACAAGCTGTTTGACAGTGGAATTGTAACAGATTTAAGGCAAAGAGGACGCAGTTCAATTGGACGTTTATAATCCTCTGCAACTTGGTCAACACTAGGCATAGAAGAGAAGTAGGAAACAAAATCTCTTTTCTCAAGGAAACTACAACGTTTTGGAGAAACTTAATCTTATGTACAGAAAATAAAACAATATGAAATAATTGTAATGCCATACATATGATAAAGATAACAGTTTCTGTGACTTTTCATAAATAGGGAATACTTGTGAAATTTGCAGGACTTGAAATATTGGTAAGATTGTGCCAAAAGAGATGAACATGACATTTCTAAATCTTAACCTTGTTACATCAAGAACACTGTGAATAAAGTTTCAAAATCAGGTTGGTTTAGAAAGAGTCCAAACACCTCATGTCATTGGAATTGATTAGAGTAATTCAGCTAGAGAGCTTGAAGCATCCCAATTCATCATGTCACCTGCAATATGTTGCAAAAAATTAGCAGTTAATTTTGGATATATAAAATATGCCCAGATTTTGGAGTAACTGGAGAATAGGATATCTTGGATTTAATTTGTTTGCGGTCAGAATTTGCTATAGGTTATTAGGAAGAGTAGGGGCATGGTAATTGCAGCATTTTAGGAAAATTAGATTTGGTTCTAAACAGGCTTTGAGGAAGATGGAGATTATGAGAGGAGATTAATTAGTTCACTAGCCAGACATGAGCTTAAGGAGAGCTAGAATCAGATGAGCATAAATAGAAATAAGATAGCCGAGTTTTAA
Organism: Mesoplodon bidens; assembly: GCF_964165515.1. NCBI lineage: Eukaryota > Metazoa > Chordata > Mammalia > Artiodactyla > Ziphiidae > Mesoplodon > Mesoplodon bidens. The sequence continues at coordinate 43,971,713 of NC_138176.1, forward strand.
TTTAAAGGGACTATTGACAGGACTTGATGATGGCAAATAAAGGCTGGAAGAGTGTAGAGTATAGAGAGTCTAATATGATTCTCAGTTTGGAAATAATTAATTTTTGATATGTGTGCAGGGCAGAAAAGAAATATTTTGAGAAATGCAGGATCAGGGTATAGGAAATAGAGGGTTATGAAACTTATTGGCAGTATCTGTAAAGAGTCAAGGCATATGGCCTTGTTAGCATATGTGAAAGCAAGGGGTAGATGTCTATAAACTGAAACAGGGTGAGTTTTACCTTTAGGGATGAATGCAGGAGTGGAATGAATGTAATTAATAAAACTGAAAGACGTTAGGCATAGAGGAAAAGAAGAGCTAGGAGGATGAGATGTCATAAACACCAAGATAGATAATTTTCCCCCAAAAAATCAGTAATTTTGAAATTTACCAAGAAATCAAGAGTAGAAGAATTGGAAAAATTAAGCCACAGGACTTGGAGAGAAAAATCATTGTTATTTTATAACTTCAATATCAGAATTTTTAAATCTTGTATTTTCCTGCCCCTATAAATTTTCCTCAGTATAAATAAATATATTTGTATCTGTGTGTGTGAGAGAGAGAGAGATTGAGAGAGAGAGAGAGAGAGAGAGAGAGAGAGAGAGAGAGAGAGAGAGAAGAAATTTAGAAGGGAGAAAAGGTAAGGAAAAGGAGATAGCAAATATATCATACCTTGGTCAGTAATGTTTGTTATAAAAAGAATGTGAGAGTAGACCTAATCAATAAGGGCCAAAGACAATTTTGTTTAATTATTGGGAAACCTGTAAATGTTTTTAAATGATAGGAAAAGGGTCATTAATAAAATTATGTAACACATATTGATTGAATACCTATTGTGTGTCCTAAATAATTATAATTGATGAAGAGCACAGTGGTGAGCAAGACATCCATGGGTACAGCCCTAATGAAGCTTACATTCTAGTAGAGATAATCAATACATAATTGGGCAAATATATATAATTTCATGTAGAAATAAGAATATGAAGAAAATGTATTATTGGATGAAAATGGTATTTTTGATTATATAGTCACAAAGAGTCTCTTGGAGGAAATAATATACCTATAATTTTTTTTAGCAGGTTGGTGTATAGTGAATGAGGACAAATATGTTATGAAATGAAGTCAAAGTGAGTAGGTAAAATCCACACTCTATGGGATGATTTGGGACTTTGTAAGTAGTCTAGTCTAAATGTTACAGCAGCCATTATTTGGACTTACAGATGGAAATAATACAATCTGTTTTTTTTTTTTGTTTTGTTTTTAAAAGCTCACCCTTGCTATTTTACAGACAACAGTTATGGAGTAGGAATGGAAATAGAATAAGCTATTAGAATACACTATGTGAGAGATGCTGGCGGCTTGAAATCAAGACTTGTATACAACATGCATGATGGTATGCAATGACTCTGGTTAAACTCCTATAGCTTAGAAGAGAAAAAAGAACAATGGCCAGATTCAGCATATGTTCAGGAAGGAGGCCCCATCTGGGACTGATAGATTAATGGGATGTGGGAACTGAAATAAACAGAAGAATTAAAGATGATTTCTAAGACCTTGGTTTGTGATAGAAATGAGTGAAAGATGTAGCTATTAGCTTAGGTTGGAAAGGCTTTGTTTGGTGAGGCATGATTTGGGCAGGAAAGGGAAAGCTAGAATAACAGTACAAGTTAAGCTTGATGTAGCTATTGAATATTCAAGAAGAGATATCAACTAAGAAATTCAACATGTGAATCTGAACCTCAGGAGACCTGTCAGTATTTGAAATGTGAACATGGAGGTATTAAACCTATAGAAGCTATATAATGCATAGGACAAGTATATATATCACAGCAAGAAATTATAAATAGAAAAGAGAAAGTTCAAGGACTGCATTCTGGGCCTCAGAAGGTGAAAAGAAAGGAGACTGCAAAGATATATCAGAAGCTAAGTAAAAAAAAAGTGTTTCAGGGAAAGGGACTGGTCAGCCATGCTTAAATATGGTCAGCCAGTGGCATAAGATGATGACTGAGAAACAACTGCTTGATTTGGCAAGATCAGGCAGTTATGCAACCTTAATATCATCAGGTTGTGGAAGGCTGGTTGGAGTGAATTAGGGCTACAAGGAGACTTGAAGACATTGAGATAGTAAATATACACTTTTTTTTTAAGTTGCTAGGAATAGGAAAAGAGAAGCATAAGCATTAGAGAGGGGTATAATAAAATTTTAAGAGAGCGTTAATAGTTTAGCTTATTTTTAGGCCAATGCAAATAATCCAATAGACTGAAAAATGGATGGTACTGGCTAGCTAAGAAATCTTGGCAGGAGAAAAGTATTCGAATGGGACACCATGGGATCCAATGCATAAATGGAATGATGTCTGCCCTTAAACATAGGAGCAAGGAATGTTTCTGCAGTCTATCTGAAGAGAAGCCAGAGGCTACAATAGTATAAATATGAGGGGAATTGTTGTTTCAATGATGGTAAAATAAAGTAGTTCAAATCTGATTATTTGTTTTCTCACTGAGCATGGAAAGGCAATAGAGAAAGAAACAAACAGGGAGGAGGAGAGGGGTTAGAAAATGTAGATAGAGATGCTGGTAAGGAAAGAAGGGATTGACTAGTGGACATAGAAATGATTTCCACATTATTTTGGAAAAGAAATAAAATTGAGCAATGTTTCTTGACAAATAAAACAGAATTTTAACACATTAATTGGTCAGACACAAAATTTCACTTTCTCTTTTTTTAAAATCAACGTTTCTGTGGAGTTTTATGCATTAAGCCAATTTATACAGTCTCTTAAAAAATCAGTATTACTTGTAGCTGACTTCATTAGAATATTCTTCATACCCATTTGGAAGGCAAACCTCTAGGAAATATTGCAGGATGTTAAAGTCATTTAAATACAAATGACATATGCCATATTTGAATTTAACAAGTTAACTCAGGTCCATGCTACCTGTAGGGCTCTTAAAATGTTACAGAAAGGACAGATAAGCAAAAACTTTTCAAGTATTGGGCTCGAAGTCTCACAATGTAATGTGAAATGTGGAAAGACAAACGCCTCTGCTTTTATCTCTGTAGGAATTTTAGGCTGAAATCCACATTTGTATCTCATCTGTGAACTGTACCTTGTCTAATGAACAGATTCACGGTAAAATCCTTTGGGCTTGTTAGTTTCTTTCCAACTGAATAGGAATGACTCTGGGGTAAGTTGATGGGCCACAAACACTATCACTAAAGATTAAACCTTTAGATGATTAAGAAACAAGAAAAAGAACAATGAAATGTATATCTGGTTATGCTATGCCTTTTATGCAACTAATCAAAATTCCTCATGCTTTAATTAAGAAGCATGAGGCAGCCCAATTAATTCAACATATGTCCCAATATGGCTTGGCCAAATTAGTGGTTATGACACATAAAATGCAACTGTTACAAACTGACATGTCTTCTTTCAATCTTTCTAATAATCCTACTGTTTTAAAGCTAACCTTTCCTCATGATGATATCCTACAGAAGGGTGAAGTTGTAGACGTGAAGATAAATGGGCATAAGAAGTCTGGGCACAGTCTACATGTGTAACCATCCTTGCACTGTTGTTTGTAGGATGTTAAAAGGCCTGTCTGTCATGAAAGCATTTGATGTCCCAGCTTAATAACTTCTGCTGATACTCGTAGAATCACTCTGTTACACCTATGCTTTGGTAAGGTTTTCCATTGCATTTGCAGAAAGCCACTATTAAAATGTCAGCATGTTCATCAGCAACACAACACTACTGTACAAATACACCTATTGATACTTAGCTAAGCTTGGAAGAAATAAGACAGTGAGGATCAAGTCTTATCTTAAGAAATCATTATTCCTAGAATGTTCCTGAAATGGCTATTTATAATTTCAGAAGTTTTAACAACTTTAGAAACATCTGTCCTTGAAAGAATAAATCTGAGATGGATTACAAATTTTTGTAAGTTACATTTTAAAATATAAATTCTAGGCCGTTATCCATGAAGTATGTGTATCTTATCTTACTACTTGCTAGATTTCTGTCTTCTGCTTGGAGTCGTAATTAAAGGTCAATTTTTGTTGCATTAGCAACGAAAGAAAATTTCATCTACAGAAAGCCAAAAACAAATGCAGATTTCTTCTGTTTTCTGCATCGCCTCCCCAACAAATTCAATGTAATTGCTGGGATAGCTACACAGATGGAGATAGAGATTTAAGCAAGGTTTAAGGTTTTTACTAAAGTCCAAACTTTAAAATTAAACAATTCCTTAAGATTGCTAATATAAAAAGAATAAATCTTCATGATTTGCTTAAGATACTAGAAAAGAATGTATTTCTACTCTGATAAACCTAAATATGAATTGCTTTATGCTATCCTGGCTACATAGGTCACTCCTTAAATATTTCATCCCATCCAGGCCTGATACATCAAACCAAGCTGAATAAAGGAGAAAACATTCATAAAAGCCCAATAACTTTCCACTGTAAATTCCATAAGCACATGACTATATCTTTTTTGTTATTATATCCCCAGTATGTAAGATACGAACTATCACTTACCATATTTGCTATATATGGAACAGTTCTTGAGTGAATATATGAATGAATGACTCATTTGTTTTGCATTTAATCCTCACAACAATGTCTCAAGAATAGAATGGCAGCTTTTATATCACTCTACAAACCTACATTCAGAAAAGTTTAAAGCCATGACCAAAGTTATACAATCAGTAATTGACAGATGCTCAATTCCAATTTCAAGTCCAGTATTTGCATCATTCTATAGCTGCCTGTGACTTCTAGGTAACTAAATTCCTAAATCCTTACATTAACTGAGAACTTACTTTGTCCCAAGAACTCCTCTAAGGACTTTCCATGTACTGATGTATTTACATATTATTAAAACCTATATGTTCACAGTATTCTGACACCATTTTACAAATGATCAGACGGAATCAGAGAAAACACACAAATTGAAGAAAAGTATGTAGTTTTTTCGGGATTCATGCCCAGACAACATGACATCATCTACTGTCCTTTTAAGCACTATATTTTATATCTACATGTCTAGTTCATAAGCAAATTCATTAAATAAGTAATCATTGAGTCAGACAGTGGGGAATCACACTATTTACTCTCAAAAAATCCAACAGAGGAGTTTTTTTGGCAGGTGATGGACAATAAAATAAATAAATAAGTAAAATATCAGATGGATAGACAACAAAGCATTTAAAGGGTATGTTTCTACTAATCTGGAAAGTTACTTTCATTAGATTCAGAATTTTAGCCTTGTACACTGTGCTAACACTAGCAAATAGATTTGTGCCTGGTTTGTTGTGTACACTCAAAGTTTTACTAATGAATTAATCTATTACTTCTAAATCTTCCAATCCAGTTTCAGAAGGTATTTGCCAGACTGCTGTCAAGTGGAAAGAAGTATATTGGAAGCAAGACAGAAACACTTAGACTTTGGAATCAGAGACCTGGATTAAAATGAAGCCTCTCTCACTTCTCAGTCATGTGGACGCAGACAGGTCTTCTGTTTGTGAACTGGGAAAACCAATACTTATTAGACAAGGTAAAATGAGAATCAGATGACATAATGCAAGTAACATTCTAAAACGAATGTCTGGCACCTACTACAGATGACACCAAATGAAACCCATAGTATGCATTTTGTGAATTTGGTGATTATATGCTTTTGTATCTATAGGTGTTTACCTTAATGAACAATGCTGCAATTTTAGTTAATTACAGTGGCATGTAATTGGCATGTTAACTGAATTAAGAGTTTAATTAGTTCTGGAATTTAAGAGTAATATATACTAGCCAAAATAAGAAGTCACCTTTTTTTCCCAGCCATGTTTTTATAGGAATACATTTATCCTTTTAATAAACCCTCTTTTTTTAATACTACACAAAATTTATGTTAAGAAACTTCGTGGAGAGGTTTATCACATAAGATAGAAAGGGGTTTTATCTGGGGTTTTCTACAATAAAATAATCTCTATTAATATCCCTTAATATCTCTCCTAATAACTATTTATTCATAGAAATATTTTTCTTATTCCAGAAAGTCAAAAATGTTTGTTACAAAATGATTATGACTTCCTGCCTTCTTATTTAGGCAAATAAAATTAAAATAACATCTAAATTCAGGGTGTAGGATTGTGTTATTTAAGACAAGTTGGATGGTGAATATAGGTTTTTTGTTTGTTTGTTTTTTAAGCTCAGGAGAGAGAGTTTGAGACATTTTACCACGCGTATTGACAACTATAAATGGTTGAATTGCAAGATGCAGTTGAAATACAGTCATCCAACTGTCATGTGTTACACTTCCTTTTTAAAATTTTTTGAAGCAAACTTGAATTTTTATCCTTTTCATTTTGTTTGAAATTGATTATGGATGAACTGAATAACTATATGGCTAGCTTGTATATTGTAATTCATTTAAAACATTTTATTTTTATCCTCTTACATTAATGTATCAATTAGGTATCATAAAAGTAACAATAGAGAAGAAGTTGTGCTGTTTGTATTTATTAATACTGATTTAATTACTTACATTCTCACAAATATCCTTTGAGTTGTGTACTGTTATAGTTTTTAATGCACGTTATATTTTTGAGTAGTTTTAAGTGCATAGCAAAAGTGAGCAGAAAGTATAGAGATTTCCCCTTCCCCCACACACGCCTAACCTCTCCCATTATCAACATCCTCCCACCAGAGTGGTACATTTAACTGACCTACAATGACACATCACTATCATTCAGGGTCCATACTTTACATTATAGCTCACTCATGCTGTTGTACATTCTATGGGTTTGGAAAAACATATAATGACATATATCTACCATTATAGTATTATACAGAGTATTTTTAAGGCCTAAAAATCTTCTGTGCTCTCCCTATTCATCCCTTCCTCCTTCTTCACCCCTGATGACCACTGATCTTTTTATGGTCCCTAGAGTTCTGCCATTTCCAGAATGTCATATAGTTGATATCATATAGTATGTAGCCTTTTCAGCTTGGTTTCTACCACTTAGTAATATGCATTTAAGGTTCCTCTGCATCTTTTCATGGCTTGATAGCTCATTTCTTTTTAGTGTTGAGTAATATTTCATTGTCTGAATGTACCATGGTTTATTAACCCATTCACCTACTGAAGGACATTTTGGTTGCTCCAATGGTTTTGGCAATTATTCACAACGCTGCCATAAATATCTACATGCAGGTTTTGGGGTGGATATAGTTTTCAACAGCTTTGAGTAAATTTCACATGGTGAGAGTATGTTTAGTTTTGTAAGAAACCTCCAAAATGTCTTCCAAATAGACTGTACCATTGTGCATTCTCACTAGCAATGAATGAGAGTCCCTGTTTGCACATTCTTATCAGGATCTGGCATTGTCAATGTCCTTACTATTATCATTTTACTTATAAGTTTGAAGAGAGTGAAAGATTTGCTGAAGTTCTAACAGATACCTTTAGAGCTTAATCCATACTCAGTAATGTCCGACTCTTTGCTCTCACCAATCCTGCACATAAACTTACATACATACACACACACACACACACACACACGTGCATCACAAAATATAATTACTAAAAATTTTTTTTAAAGATTAATATTATAATATGGATCCATTCTCCTAGTTTCCAAAATGCCCAATAAACTGATATCTTAAATGAACTATTAGGATTTTATTTACTCTTAACACATATTTATAATCACATTAGCATACTGTATTATATAGTGCTGGTGAGGATTCTTGGATCAATAAACTCTCATATACTGGAGAATATATAGCTTCTTCTCCTCTCATATACTAGGACATGGAAATATAGTTTCAATAAGGCCTTTCTTCTATTTTTCTTAAAAAATAATTTGTACTATATATGAAGATAAAAAATATAACAAAAACTTCTACTTTGTGACAATTTTGAAATATATACAAGACTATTCATTGCAGCAATATAGAAATTCCAAGCAAAAATATTTTCAATAAATAGTACAATAAATTATAGACGTTTAGAGTTATTTAAAAAATAAGTTTATTTTCCAGTGGTTACTTGGAAAATCATAAATTATTGCTAATTTTAAAAATTCATTTTCACAGAGAATGCTCATATAACTATTCCATTTAAGTAAAAAATAATGGAGAGGAAAAGTGTTCAGATTATTACACATCAAGTTGTTAATAATTGTAACTTCTAAGGAAATGAGTCTGTATGAGGGAGTGCTGATGAAGAGGATGTTCACATTTTACTGTATGTTTTCTACATTTCTTGACCATTTTACAGTGAAAATATATTTGTGTATTACTTGTGCAAAATAAACATAGAACATAAATTTAAAAAATAAACACTACCAGAGGATTTGTTCTAGCAACAAGATTTTCAATTTATAAGTCACTGAGATAGAATCTAATATACACTTGGCATAGAATTTGCAGATTCAAACCTAGTGCTCTCTGCAAATAGACTGACTTACTACTGTAGTAAACATTTTTCATAATCACTGGTCATAAGGATCTCATTTTTTTTTCTAATGTCAGAAGAAAAGTAGAATCAATAGTAGAAAATAAACCAAATAAAGTATTTTAAAAATAATTTCCCCAATTAGATTTTCAGGTATCTTCATGAATTAAATCATTGCTTTTTGTTATGAAGGAAAGAAAAAAGATTATCCTTTGATGGCTGAAAAAGGGTACATGCATTTAGAAGGCTGCTTTTCCTTCTTAGTGGAAGAATGTGTTGTTATAAAGAGGAAAGGATTATGAACAATGACCAAGAATAAAGTGAACAAACACTACATAGGTGTTTTAGAATAATTTTGCCATTTTGCTGTCAGTTACTTTCACATTTAATTAAAAGGAAGACTAATGAACCACATAATTTGCATATTATAGCTCCAGGCTCTTTCAAGCAAACATGGGGACAACTGGGAAGAAAATGGGTCCTTTAGATTGTCAGAATCAGACAGGTTGAACAGTGCTCATCCTGTGTATTCATCAGCATAAGCATTCTCATGACTTCCCCACACTCTATGGAAATATGTCTCTGTACTTTGGCTCCTGGTCTCTAACTTGAATTGTGCAGAGTTTATGCAAAATGCAGACCTTCTTGCCTCCATGCAGCTTTCTAAAACTATTTTTTTTCTGAATCCTATGAAACATCTGTTCCACAAGAAATACAACTTTTCACTTACTAATTTTGCAAATATGAACTATTTTATATTAAAAATTTCTAAGAGAAGGCTTCCCTGGGAAAGATGGGAAAGATGGTTCCAACTTCTCCTGCTGATAGATTTGCCCTAAAAGTTTTTGTTTGTTTGTTTTTTGGCTTTTGTTTTGTTTTGTTTTGTTTCTGCAAGTAGTGTCATTGACCTTTATGTGTACAGACAATATGCCCTTGAAAGTGACTGAGGGGCTGGTTTTGGGCACCCACAGGATTAGGATAGGAAATGTGATTGAATATTTATTACAAGCCCATTATGTGCCATTCTTCCATTCAATGAATGGTTATTATGTAGCTACTTTGTGCCAGGCACTATTCTAGGCACCAGAAATACAACAGCAGAAAGACACTCAAAGCCCTTGCTCTCATGGCACTTATGTTCTAGTTAGGGTTGGAGGAACAGGAGAATATAATAATCAAATACACGAACACAATTAATCTGATGTTTAGGGAGAGAGAAATGTGAAGATCTAGGGAAAGACCATTCCAGGGAGATAAAAGAGGTTGTAAAAATGGCCCCAAGGGCTTCCCTGGTGGTGCAGTTGTTGAAAGTCCACCTGCCGAATCAGGGGACACGGGTTCGTGCCCCAGTCCGGGAGGATCCCACATGCCGCAGAGTGGCTGGGCCCGTGAGCCATGGCCGCTGAGCCTGCGCGTCCAGAGCCTGTGCTCTGCAATGGGAGAGGCCACAACAGTGAGAGGTCCGCATACCGCAAAAACAAAAAACAAAAACAAAAAAAGAAACAAACAAAAAAAATTCTAAGAGAAAATATCAATAAAAACCTATCATTTCCACCAGAGCTGTTTTGACAGGAGTGATATGTGAAATTGATTCTACTTTGTATAACTCATGAAATCTTGTATGAAGTACCATTAACAGAATTACACCTAGCCCCATTATGGGGTAATGGCATCCACTATCTGTTTGAGGAAATCTGACTATGTGCTTTGTCTATATCATTCCTTCTACAAGAGTAGCATGTAAGAATAGTAGAGAAATTAATAATTATCTTGAAGCTCATGACAGAGGACTAATTAAATGATTTTTTCTCAATCTCTCAATCTGTTAGTGAAGACAAGAACAAATGGTAAAAGCAAAACCATTCAGGGATAATTTTCTATAAATGTGGTTAAGTTGAGATGAACATCTTAAAAATTCTTATGCTGGTTTTCATGTTAACTCATTCCACACCTCTTAGGTGGAATATTTTTTTTTATGCCTTATTTTCAAATAAGGATTCAACCTAAGAATCAGAAGGCAGAATGAGGTTGGGTGTATAAGTACGTTAAGAGAAAAAGAAAGTTTCACTACTTCCCCCACTCCTTTCCTTTACTTGGATGATCTTTCATCCACAGTTCCTCTGGACTACAATCTGGCCAACACTTTATATTTTTCAAGATTTAGTTCAGTTATTATTTTCCCAACTCCTAAAACACTTCAAACATATCTTTATGATGTACTTAACAAAAATCTATTAAAATGATCTGTTTTATGTCTGTCCCCCCTACTAGACTATGGAACTGTGAACAATGAAGGCAGAAATATTGTTTATTCATCTTTAAAAGCCTAAGCAGGATATTGCACAGTGCCTGATATTATTTTCAATGTTGAAAGAAAAACTGTCAAATAATGTTCAGACATTTTATATATACCTTATGTCATCATATAAGTTCATTTCACTCTAGAGTTAGATAGTTATTACCCTCATTTTCCAATTATGAAAATGCTAAAATTAATAAATTTATTTTTGTTTATACAGTTAGTAAGAGGTTGATCAAAGATTTGAAATCCTGAGCTACATCATTCCGAAAAAGTGCCATTTTTGTTATGACATTATGCTGCATTGCTCAAAAGGAAAAACGAATATACAACAAGCCCCTTGGACTAGGCTGTGGTCAGGCAAAGGCCATTTATTATTAATATTCGTCCATTTGATTTGACAAGTATCTTTTTTTTTTTTTTTTTTTTTTTGCGGTACGCGGGGCTTTCACTGTTGTGGCCTCTCCCGTTGCGGAGCACAGGCTCCAGACGCGCAGGCTCAGCAGCCATGGCCCACGGGCCCAGCCGCTCCACGGCACGCGAGATCCTCCCAGACCAGGGCACGAACCCGTGTCCCCTGCATCGGCAAGTGGACTTCTCAACCACTGCGCCACCAGGGAAGCCCATTGACAAGTATCTTAATCTAGGAGGTAATTACGAAGCTATCATCGGGTTTCCCTGGTGGCACAGTGGTTGAGAGTCTGCCTGCCAATGCAGAGGACACGGGTTCGTGCCCCGGTCCGGGAAGATCCCACATGCCACGGAGCGGCTAGGCCCGTGAGCCATGGCCGCTGAGCCTGCGCGTCCGGAGCCTGCACGTCCGGAGCCTGTGCTCCACAATGGGAAAGGCCACAACAGTGAGAGGCCCGCGTACCGCAAAAAAAAAAAAAAAAAAAAAAAGAAGCTATCGTCAATTGAACTACAAAGATGTGAGCTTGGTAGAATTATGGTGAAATCCACAAACTAGAAAGGTGAGGTGTGTGTGTGTGTGTGTAACAGAACAAATTATTTTAAACCCACAAAGTTATTATCACTGCTGTACTCACTATGGAAATACAAGTTTCCAGTTAGAACTTACCTTGTTATCTTGTCACCCAGTTTTCATTTATAGAGAAATGTAGAGAAGTTAACTTATTTTTCTGAAGATCAGTGTGGGTTCTCATGTATAAAGAAAGAATGAAAAGAATAATTTATATTACCCGATAAGTAAATAGCCTGTTATACTTTTAGAAAATCCACATACAGTTTGAAGCAGGGATTTGGAAGTATAGGAATATAGGTTAGTAATGAATTAGTTAACTGCAAAGATTAACATACCCATACATATGCATACATAGGTATCCATGTAAAGTTAATACACAAAGTGTGTGTGTGTGCATGTGCATATCCCGACAGTCTGACTTATGTGAAGCTAATTATCTAAGAATTTTCCTCTTTTTGTCAGAAAACTTCCAAAAATATCTCTTCTACTGGGTATGTGTCTACTGAGCCATAACTTGCACTTGAGACCATCTATGACAGGCGCTAAAATCTCAACTTGCTTAACACATCTGAAAAAGGTCCTCTGCCCCCAATAATGTTGATTTAATAAACCCCTTAAAGGATCCACAAACATACACCTCAAATGTTCTTGAAAAATGAAATTGGCAGAAAATTGGGGAATACTGCCTGAAGAGTGCGCTTTCTGTAATTAAAATTAGGTAGAAGGAAGACCTAATCTATATATTTTACACATCATTTAACTCAAGAGAAAATCTATCTTCTCCCTAGCACACTTTCACTCTGATTTATGTAAATATCCTTTTCACTGGAAACTAAGATCAACAGGAAGTGTACAATATCCCATTCTCCTAGATACTGGTATTGTCTTGTGACTCCAAGGTTTGATTTATTCACCAACCGGCTGGGAAGCTGTTCATGCCTTTCTCTTGTTTCTGTCCAGATAACCTTACTTGTCAATGAAACTAAGAGTGTGCCAGTCACAATTTTCTAAAAGTCAATCCCTTTAAAAAAACATATTGCCTAATTTTCTTCTATTTTCCATTTTTCTTACCATATTTTTACAATGTTTTTATTGAGTTCTTGGTGTTTTGCAAGTTGAACCTTAATCATTCTAGTATATTCTGGGTCTTTCCATGATGTGCCTGATAATAAATTTTTGTCCAATTTTTCTATTTGGTTATTGGAATTTTTCAAATTGATTGATTTATAGCACATATAATCTGGATGCTACTTTTACTGGTTTTACTTTTTGCTAATATCTTCTCTCTGCTTATGACTTACGATTTCCTTTCATTTTAGTCTCGTGACAATTAGAAGTTCTTAAATTTAAAGTTCTTAAATTAAAACTGTTGAATTTATTAATTATACCATGTATGGTTTGTGCTCTCTTTGTCTTATTGAAGAAAACCTTCACAATGTCTATGTTACAAATATATTAATACATTCTCCTGTAGTATCTTCTAGATGCACTATAATTTTACCTTTTCCATTAACATCTCTAATCAAAATCAAAATGATGATTTTCTGTTCCATCACTCTCCTTCTCCTCTGATCCATACTCAAGCTATATTAGTCATCAATTTTTATAAGAGTTTGGGTTTGTTTCTGCACATGCCATTTTTTTCACTGAACTTGTAATTTACATATACAACAATTCTACTTAGATGTAATTACTATGTTTTTATAGTAAGTCCTGAAATCTGAAATCTTTCTTGTTCTTTTTCAGCTGAGTGTTTATTACAATTAGCTCTATGATTCCTTTAAACATTTTAAAATCAGCTTGTCAAAATCCATGGAAGGTCTATTGGGATTTAATAGACTGCAGCAATGATAGCTATATGCTACTGATCTTTGATTTCTAGCCCAAAAGTAGGTATATAAATATTTAGCTCTTAAGTGTTTTCAATGAAATTTTATAATTTTTTTCATAAATGGTATTTATTCCTAGGCACATCATAGTATTTTTGCTATGTTAAATGGTACCTGATTATTTAAATATAAATTCTAACTGTAGCTGGTAAAAAAAAATGTTTTTTATGAATTTCTTTTGCATCCAGTAACCTAACCAAAAACATTAATTCTAAAAACTTGTCTGAGTCATGTCTTATATTTAAGTCTCTAAGCCATTTTGAGTTTATTTTTGTGTATGGTGTGAGGCTGTGTTCTAACTTCACTGATTTATAAGCAGTTGTCCAGCTTTCCCAACACCACTTGCTGAACTCTAAATGTCTTAAAGACAAATATAAGACAAGACACCATAGAACTCCTAGTAGGGATCATAGGCAAAACACTCTGTGACATAAATCGTACCAATGTTTTCTTAGGTCAGTCTTCCAAGTCAACAGAAATAAAAGCAGCAATAAACAAATGGGACCTAATCAAACTTATACGATTTGGCACAGCAAAGAAGACCATAAACAAAATGAAAAAACAAACTGAGACCAACAGGGCTTAATTTTAAAAATATACGAACAGCTCATACAACTCAATAATAAAAAAATCAAACAACCCAATCAAAAAATGGAGAGAAGATCTAAATAGATATTTCTCCAGAGAAGACATCCAGATTGCCAAGAGGCACATGAAAACCTCAACATCACTAATTATTAGAGAAATGCAACTCAAAACTACAGTGAGGTACCACCTAACACTGGTCAGAATGGACATGATTAAAATGTCCACAAATAACAAATACTGGAATGGGTGTGGAGAAAAGTGAACCCTCCTATGCTGTTGATGGGAATGTAAATTGGTGCAGCCACTGTGGAAAGCAGTGTAGAAGTTCCTTAAAAAACTAGAGTTGCCATATGATCCAGCACCTCACTCCTTGGGCATATATCCAGATAAAACTCTAATTCAAAAAGATACATGCACCCCAATGTGCACAGCAGCACTATTTACAATAGCTAAGACATGGAAACAACCTAAATATCCATCAACAGATGAATGGATAAAGAAGATGTGTGTGTGTGTGTATACACACACACACAGTGGAATACTACTCAACCATAAAAAAGGATGAAATAATGCCATTTGCAGCAACATGGGTGGACCTAGAGATTATCATACTAAGTGAAGTAAATCAGAAAGAGAAAGACAAATACCATACAATATCACTTATATGTGGAATCTAAAATATGACACAGGTGAACTTATTTATGAAACAAAAACAGACTCACAGACAAAGAAAACAAACTTACAGTTACCAAAGGGGAAAAGGGGTGGGGAGGGATAAATTAGGAGTTTGGAATTAGCAGACACAAACTACTATATATAAAATAGATAAACAACAAGGTCCTACTGTATAGCATGGGGAACTATATTCAACATCCTGTAATAAACCATAATGGAAAAGAATATGAAAAAGCACATATTTTATATATATATAAAACTGAATCATTTTGCTGTACACCAGAAAATAACACAATATTGTAAATCAACTAACTTCAATAAAACAAACAAACAAATTTGTCTGTGGATCCTTTGGTGCTTTTTGCATAACATGCAAATAACTAAAGTGTAATTTCTTGCTTTACAAAATTTACATTTTTTTCTTATAGGCCCTTAAGATTCTCAAATATAGTGTGAAATAGAAGTATTCCTGATTTTTTTCTGAAGAGGAATGTTTTCAACATTTCAACTTTAAATATGGTGTTTACTGAAACGATTTGTGTGTGGGGAATCCATAACATTTATGAATTTTAAAAATACCTGTAGTATTTCCAGTTTGCTAATATATTTTTTTTAAATCACAAATGGGTGTTTAAATTAATCAAAAACATTTAAAAGTTTACTGAGTTTATCATGCTTTCTTCTCCCTTTGTTTAATGCAGTGAATTACTTCAATCAGTTTTCTAATACTACACCAACCTTGCATTCTGAGAATACAAGTACACTTTTTATATCTTCTGAATTCAATGTGTTTATAGTTTGATTATGAATTTTGCAGATAGGCCTATAATTTTCATTTCTTCCAATCTGCTTTTTGAAAATTTATCAAATTTACTTTTGCCCCATAAAATCATTCAGGGAAAATTAATTATTTTATTATTTTCAGGATTATTTGGTATATGATTTGATTATTTCTTAATGATATAATTTGTCTGTAAAAGTTTCTACTCCTAGTATTTTCTTTTAGGGAGACTTAACTAACTACTGTTCTTTGTTATTATAGAATACAGATTTCTTTTAATTCTGTGGTTATTAGGCAAATTGTATTTTTCTAGGAATCTACTTTCCAATAGACTGATAAAATATTTTTCATAATAAACACTCACCTGGCTATAGTCTCATTTTCATTTCTATTAGAATCTGTGCCTTCTCTCTTTGGTATAATTCATATTTCTAGATGTTTCCCAAATTTTTAATCACTTGGAACAGCATTTTGAGCTCTTTAATAATATTTACTATAATTTTATATCTACTTCACTAATTTCTTTTTTATAGTTATTATTTATGCATTCATATTTTTTTCTGCTTTTCTAAGTTTTAAAATTAGACGCTTAGCTCATTAATTGTTAAATTTGGTTTTCATTTCTAGTCAAAGCCAGATACTTTTTAAGATTTTAAGATTACAAAATACCTTTTTTGGTTCTATCTCAAAGCTACAGAATTTTACATTGGATATGTTTATTTTTCAGTTTTGAATATATTCATTTTTTCCCTTATGGCTTTCTGACTATGCACTATTTAGAGTTGTAACCTTAAATAATAAAAATTTTTAATCTTTTTCTTATTCTTCATTTAACTCAATGTAGTCAGAGAGTGAAATCAGTAGGATACCAAACTTTGGATAACAGTTGAATCCAGCCTTATAGCCAAGCAAGGGGTTGGATTTCCTAAATATACTATGACCACTTGAAAACTTTTGGGAAAGAGATATGTAATAAAGTTTTCCACAAATTCTTCTTGTAGTTCTTTAAATTAATTGCTTGATATTTTGAGGCTATGTTAAAAGTGTATTATATTCAAACAAATTCAGAATTGTTATATAAATGTAATAAATCTGAATGATATTTTGGGCAGACCTAAGTATGTGTCTTTCAACTTTTCAGGGAAAATTATTAGTATCTTAATATTGCCTCTTCCTCATTTTCTCTGTTTCCTAAAGAAACTCTCTTTGGACATAATGACTCTCTTGATCTCTCTTCCATAATTCTTACAGGGAGATATATTTTATTCCCTGTAAACTCTACCAGTCTTTATATCTATCTGCTCTTTTTCAGCTATGTTCATTTTGCCACTGAATTTTACATTTTTAATTATAATTTTTTGTAGTTTTAAGAATGTTTTTAACCTGCTTTATCATTATACTGTCTTGTTCTCTAATATTAGCAAGTTTCTCATTCATGTTTATAAATATTTCATTGTTATTTTTTCATCCTGTATTTTTTGTCTACATTGCCTAATATATTAAACTTATGGGTCTTCTTCATTTTACCTATTATTTCACTCATAGTGCTTTATTTTTAATTTTGTATGGTTTCACAATGAATCACTCAGTTTCAATAGTTTATCTAGAAAAATTTTAATCTTGAGTTAAAGATAAGTTTATCCTGAGATAATTATTTCTATTAGACAAATGAGGACATCATTATCGACTAGCATACACGTGAAACTGTATTCACACCTGGAAGTTTTTTTCAGACCACAAGAGTATTATGACTGGATCTGCTTGAAAGCTGCCTCTAATTCTAAATTTTCAGGGTAAAGTTATTTTTCTTCCATCAATCCCCATTGTCAAGACTTCTCTATTTCTGTAGACATAGATAAACTTTATCTTTACTCTCACAAGGCTATGGATCTTTGGTTCCACAAATTTATTCATGTGCTTCCTGTTAGCTACCCAGATTAGGAAGGCCCTGGGCTCATTTCTTACTTCCAATAACCCTGAGGCTCCCAAAGCAGAAGTTCAAGATCTGAGGATTTGAAAGAATCCTTCAATAAGACTGTTGGCTTCAAAGCTCCCTTATTTGAGTGTTCCTGATTCCACTTTATTTGAAGGATCTGCGAATACTTTATTTTATGTTAGCCCATAGACTTGTATAAAAAGCTATGATTTTAAAATATTTTATCCAGATATCTTTTTTTTAGTTTGGAGGGTCATTCAGAGTACCTAATTTTCCATACTGACCCATATGTATATTTTTCTTGATAGTCTTACTTGATTTTTTGCAGTTTGACGGACAGACATTGTCTTGATCTCAGGTTGACCATCAATGAGCAAGAGATCCAAAAACTCCAATATAAGTTTCTTTGCAACTCAGTGAGTCTTTATTCAGGTAGTTTACAATCTGTTAGTATAAGATACCAACTGCATTAGAACAATTCCTTTTAAAATAGCCCTGTGACATGTTATTTATTGAAAGAGAGGAGCTCTTTCAGAATATGGATTTCTATCTATCCACATTTTTCAGTTTGGGCAAGTTAGACATTTTATATACTAGGTACACCTATATTCTAGTAAATAGTCATACATCTCTTTTTTTCCTAGATATTCATTCATTATGAAATATCTCACAGAAGGGAACCAATAAATGAAAAAGAACGTATACACTACTATGATAATTCGACCAGCTTTGTTGGAAGCATAAAAAGCTAGCATAATGACAGACTGCTAAAAATAGCTAATGATGTTATTTCTTTTTTCCCCAAGATGTGCTGCAATGTGGAGCTTGTCACAGGGTATTTCTGAGATTTTTTTTTTTTCGCTCCACTCAAGAACCAGAGTAATTATCTCTTGACTCTACTTGTGCCTATAAGCACTATCTCCATTATGCTGCTACCATTAACAGAGTAATTGGGAAGGCTATCATGGTCTCAAAGTCTGCTAACTGATGAGACTCTACCTCATAAAAATGTTCACTAGAGGACTAATTACCATTTTTAAATAGATAAAACATCTCAAAATATGTCTCTTCTGATCTTCTTTGCCAACATCTCAGATTTGTTTACTACTGTTATTCATTATTACAGCCATTAGGACTAGTTAAGCCTGGAAGTGACCTTGTTCTGAATATGATTTTTTCAGCATTAAATCAACATTCAAAGAATGTCTTTGTGGGATTTGTTTGAATAGACGGCAAAGGAAACACCATAAACTACCTGTCAAGGCACTCAGTGGATATGGGTAGATCAGTTGATAGGCCGTTGAGATTGCATTTAACAAGAATAGTTATCTATTTCTGTGTAGAGTTTTGCTACTTCTTCACTGGATTGGAACAGAATACATATATTTTTGTCTTTTTTGTTGGAGAGGGGCCCATATCTCTGCATGAATATTAAAAGTATACAAACAAACCAAAAAAAGTTTAAAAACCTAAAGAAACCCACGTTCGGGCTAGAAACGTTATAAAGTTATGTTTTTGTTATGTTAATTAATAATTACCCTATTGTCTATTATTTTACAGTCTTTAATATATGATTTTAACTTACAATTTGACTGAGCCTGATATATTCAGACAGTGATCATTTTGACCCATATCAACAACTGGATTACCTTCAATAAATAAAGAGCTGAATATCAAATAAGGTAATTAGTTTAGCCAGATCAAGGAGTATTTCTTATCTGAATGCCACTCATTTGAAATATATATTTGCAAACTTTTAAAGAATGTTTACTAATAAACTGCCAAGACAAATTAAAAGTACTATTGAATCAGAAGGCTAGGATGTTTTGATGGTTTCAATTCTCACCTGCTCTCTTTCACGTGAAATTTTCTTAGGACTCAGCAATTTCTGTCAACTTGTGAAGTACTCAAAGTCTGAGCTCTCCTGATGGCACACAGAGCCTGAGGCAAGCCCAGCTCCAAAACAGGCTGCTTCAATTTTATACTCCATTTAACACTTCATTTTTATGCTCAAATTTCATTTTAGTTTGCAGTGTTAAATTTCCAGCATCTACCTGATTTGGGCCATGGATTCTGATGAAATGGTCAAGTCACAGAAGACAGTTTGGGTAAATCTTGGCTTCACTTCCTAAGAGGGGAGAGAGCGTTTCTGTTTGTAACTGTGAAAAACTTGAGTTTTAAAACTAAGGACAAGAATACTACACAAAAGGAGACTTACTTCAAAAGGAGTTACAAAATATACCTGAAAATTGTGGGAGTTTCACAGCAGATGGTACACAGATCAATTGATTGATATGCAATGTCAATAGGAGCTATTGGAGAAAAAAATGTAGTAGTAGATATGCATGGAAATTATATAGATATTTAAATTCAGGAAAGCGTAGCAAAGATAAGAATTGTCTACTTCTTTTGGAGAGGACTATGGGTCCTGAGAGACCAATATGGAAGTCTTATATTAGATTTCCTTTGCAATGGATTTATAGATCCTGGCTTAGTCTTCTCAGAATTGTTTAGATGCCTTATTATAAGGCTGATGTCATTGGCAACCTGTGCAGTCACACAGGGTCCATACTTAGAAGGGCTCCATGCTTATTTTAATGCTCTGCTATGGCCACCTTGAAATTCTTTAGAATTTTTGATCAAGAAGTCCCAAACTGTCATTTTGTATCAGATCCCTGAAATTATAACAAGCCTTGCTTCTTCCCTAATACGAATGGATTTTTTAAATAAAGCAATTTATAAAACATCATCTAGCTGAGGCATCTTTTCTTCTAAGTTATGGATTGACAAACTTAAGATGGAAATAAGGACAAAGCCTATGAGTAACCATGCCATGAATCTCAAAGGCCATTGAAGCTATCAAAACAAAATCATATGCAGGTACATTTTAAATTTAAAACCACAGTTTTGGTTTTCTACTATAAACCCACCATTTAGTTAGGGTTAGATGACATTATCCATTAGGTGCTTTTGAGGTTATGCCTTCTAAATATTAAGCACAATAAACATAAACGAGCATACTGTAGTTACACAGAAAATAAGCAAGACAACTTCCTGCTGGGCATTTATTTTCTCCAAGCAAAGAAAACAAATTGAATCTCTTTGCTATAAAATCAAGCAAAGTGGATAGAACTAATAAAAGTAGCTCATTTGATAATGTTGAGATTTCATGATGTGGGTAGGTCCAGTCAATCCCCTGTATGTATCATCATCTCTCATTTGTATTGATAAACACAGAGGGTAGGATGTGTGCAAAAAAGATAGGATATTGTTGATTCTTCATGAGCCACACTGGTTGAATATATTAAACAGGGAGATGTTGATTATTCTCCCTCACAGTAATAAAGATGTCCTACTTTTAATTAAATATGATTCCTAAGTAGATAGAGTCTAGTAAGCCACATTCACCTAGAAGAACTAAAACTAAGATTCATTTTATCATTCCCTGGTTAAATTCAAATTTATAAATTGTCCTTTTCATAACCCCCTCAGGGTTCTGCTTCGACTCAATATTAAACCATGTACCATCAAATATTAATGAGAAAAGTCAGATCCATTTATATGTTATGCTGAAATGTAGCCAATTCTTCCATAATGATAATACAATTACAGAACTAATTTTGAAGTGCATAATGGATTTTTAAAAGTTAACTTATCCATAATAGGCTGCAGCCAGCTGTTAAGTAAGATACCAGAAGGGGGGAAAGCCCTAATACTGTAGCATATTAACAACTTAGCATAAGAATACTGGACGTGTATAATCTTGTGGTACTAATAAATACATAGTAAATATTAATTATTTTCTCCAACATTTTTGTTTTTCCAACATCTCCAACATAGTCTCCTTTTTTTTATCCTAACTAAGAAATGTTTCATAAATTCAGAGGGTAAATTTAGTGAGGGGCACAAAAGTATGGAATAACAGCAACAGAAGGGAAGAATTTAACATACCACTTCTCTCTCTGTCCAAGTTATCCACTTAACTCCACTCTATTCACCATCCTCATAATTCCATCATAAAGATGTTTCCTAAGCTCTTTAATGACCTCCATACTACTAAATTTAATGGAATCTTTTTCCACCTTACCACTCCTCAGCTTTTAATTTCTGACAACATTTTTCCCTCCAGGAAACTCTTACATTCTCAGATATTACAGTCTCTTTTTTCTTTTCCTATGTCTCTGACCATCACTATTCATTCTCCTCAGGAAGTTCATCCTATGCTTTTTATTAAGCAAAAGATTACTCCTGGTCTTTCTTTAACTTGTTCACAGGAAACCTCAACCATGCCCAAAACTTCAATCATCATTGCTATGACAATGACTCACACATGTGTATCTCTACCACTCAGCATCTTGATGGATCAAATACACTGATTAAACTGGTTCCTTGAAACATAGAAGTTTTCAAAGACAGTGAAAACATATGTAAATCAAGACTCATAATCATTGCTCCACTCCCTGTTTCACACAGACAACAAAACAGAAAAAAAGAAAAATCCTGTTCCAGAAGTTTCTTTCAACCAATGCCATAAGTATGTATTCAATTAAACATATTTGAAATCTTAGATTCATTTCTAAACTTTTCTCCCTTGTACTTCCCATTTCTAAAACTTTACCAGTAAGGTTTTGCATCCTAAATATTTATAAAAATTATTCACTTTTCTCCATCTCAGAAATAAACACCTTAGTCCAGATAGTCAGTATTTCTTACCTGGACTAATGAAATAGCTTTGTAAAAATTATGCCTATATTTACTTTTACTGACCATGTTCTTTAGTCTTCAGGAAGAGCAATAATTTAAAAGTTCAAACTCAATACTTTAATTCCCCTATTTAAACTCTCAGTAGCTACCCCATACTCCTATCATCAAGACCAAGATCCTTAACATGACTACCCATGAGGTCCTGTACCTTATTTCCTGATCTTCAGCCATGCTGTCTGTTTTCAGAGCCATTTAAATACCAGACTGTTTCTACAGTCTGAAGCTTTGCACATGCTCTTTCTCCTATCTGCCATATATGTCCTGTTTCCCCATCTGTTTTTCACCTAGTTAACTCCCTCTTAATCTCCAGATCTCAGCTCAAAATCCACTCCTTCATTAAAGACTTTCCTTCCTCATTTCCTATACCCCAGACTACAACAAGCCCAGCGATTCTACACTGTTGTTACATTGCATCCTCAAGATTGCAGAGCTGTTCACTGTTGGACTTTTGCATTGATTTTTAATGATTTTGTAATATTTGCCTACCTATTTTAGTGGAGCAGGCTCCCAGAGAGTAAATTCAGCTATAATCTGCTTATGAAGACTTTATTCAACAGTTGAATAAATCAAAACTTATTTGCAAGAGTAAACTAATTAACTGATGAATTTAAAGGCAATTTACCCAAACTGTTGATAAACATTTCAATAAGGTAAATCAAGAGCTTTAGATAGTTTCAACAGTAGATCAGGCTTCTTTCCTTCTTGTTTTTGTTCTTTCTTTTTCTTCCTTCCCTCCTTCATTCCTACCTGTCTGTTTTTTGTCTTTTCCAGTCACAATTGAGTACTTAGCATGGAGACGTGTGCATCTTAGATTCTCAATAAAATTTGTTGAATGAGTTAATGAATCAAAATATTCAAAACATACAAATCAAAACCAATCCTTATATAAGAAATGACTTTGAATATCATAATGTTTCAAAATTAAACTAAATCTTGATTTTAATGCCACTTCCATGAAGTTCTCTTCTGAAACCCAGAGAGATAGCAGCAGATGCGCTGGTCATCAGAAAAGTCCACGCAACTCTCACACAATAGAGAATGTCCTCTATGATTTTCTAATCAAAACACTTGGTTCTTTTATGAGTCATGTGTACTTTTTGTACTTTTAGAGAGCTGCTCAGGGCACTATTGAGGTTAAAGGGCTTAAGAGATTGCTTTCAACCATTCCTAGGGGGCAGTTAACAAAGGCAGCTACCCCAGTAGCACAGGATGGACTGCAGACTGACAGTGCACCCAATATCCCTTTGCTCTCCACTACACTGAGAGTAAATTCTCAACAGGAAATAAAGACAAATTCCACAATAAGAAGAAGCCATTCCCGTTTTCTCAAAGGGATTTTAAAAATCAGGGAGTTTATCGCTCAGAATCTGTGCAGTTTTCCTCAAAAGAGTGAGTTACAGGGGCTTCCCGGTGGCGCAGTGGTTGAGAGTCCGCCTGCCGATGCAGGGGACACGGGTTCGTGCCCCGGTCTGGGAAGGTCCCACGTGCCGTGGAGCGGCTGGGCCCGTGAGCCATGGCCGCTGAGCCTGTGCGTCCGGAGCCTGTGCTCTGCAACAGGAGAGGCTACAACAGTGAGAGGCCCGCGTACCGCAAAAAAAAAAAAAAAAAAGAGTGAGTTACAATCATACAGGTAGAGTTATGCAGAAACTCTAACATAAGATGATTCTATAACTCTGACCCCTGCACTTGTCTCCCACTCTTTTTTTTTTTCTATTTCTCACTGGTAATACCGATAATTGATTCAGCCAGTCAACCAATCTGCTTTTATCGTGACAACAATTTTAAGGCACCTCTCCTGTACTATCCCAACATTTTAACCCCCAACCTGTCTTTAGATTTGGGGCTTCAATACTTCTATTTTTTCATCCCACATGTAACTTGACTTTTATTTGCCCAGGAAAGTAATACAATTATTATGGGGCAGTTATAACAGCATCAAAATGAATGCCAAAAGTCTCAGTTCATTTCTTTAGAGACACTATTTGGTTCATGTAATGCTAATTTTTGGCTGCTTCTAAATATTCATTGGAAATCCGAGTTTAGATAAAGAGAAGAAATTGTCAACAGATGGTATAAACAGAAGGAAGATCCTAGATTTGGAGAAAAAAATGAGGAAAATATGATCCCCTCAAATTCTAATACAGAGTAAATTAAATGTTAACTAGAGTTCAATAGCCTTCTTAATCTCTCCAAATATATTGAGCTTCCAATATATATTTTCCATAATTCTCTTGTATTCTATATATAAATTTACAGTGGGCTATATGTTCTCTGCAGACATGCAATAGGTTAAAAAAATAAATTCTCTCATCACTAGAGATAAAATACAGTTAATCCTTTAGTATACATTTAAACAGTACATAAAATATGTTATTCTGACTGTACAATACAAATGGTCTTTTAGAATACATTTTTATTTAAGAAGACACCATGGACATATTTTATATTGATGAGTATTATTTCACATTATCTTCAAGGCATAATGACATCTAACTGAAAATGTACCTTTTAAGGTTAATTCCCCCTTTTAGATCCATAGAATGTTCAGGTTCTTTCTTTGTTCCCTTATTATATAGACTCCTTGGATTAAATCTTTATTTTTATTCAATATTATTTCCTTTGGATAAATTCCTATAGCAAACATGCCTGGGTAAAGGGAGGTAGAACATAGAGCATGTAAGTATTCAATAAATATTTGTTGAGTGAATAATTTCAAATAAACAAATAAATGATTGTGAGAGGTGGTACCTCCTTGGATATCATCCCCTCTCTAAAGAATTTAAAGATATGAAGAAGCACACAGTAGGAACATTCCAGAATGGCAGGCTGCAGGGTGGCAGGCTCTCAGTATATTTTTTTTATGCAACTTATGAAACACCTAGATATGCCAAGCAGCTTCTCTTACTAAAACTGCTTTAGTGAAGTATACACTGGTATTTAACTCAAAGTTGAGTACAGCTACACTTGGGAGGAAAGATGTTCTTTCATTTTTTTTTTCATACATTATACAAAGATTTAAGCAATAACAGCTGTGAGGATAAATTCTGAAATGTCATAAAAAGGAAACTTTAATTTTAAGATTTACATGGCAATGACTAAATAATAAACTCTCATATAACATCTACTGGTGCATCTTTTGTTTCCATTAAAAATATCCAAACCATAATGAAAGATCTACATTTTGAAACTTCACTGGTGGGGTAATATTGTGCTACAGTTATTTCCCTCATAGAAAATTGCTGCATTAAAACAATACTCTGCAATAATTACAGTTTCCAAAACAGTACACCCTCTAGCTTGTTTTAGCTAATCACTAAGTCATGCAAATTTTATTGTCAGCCCTCCTACTAAAATACTTGAATATGAGAACCTTTGAAAATGATCTGTTATTAATATATACAACTATATATAAAGTTTTTTTGTAATGCAGAATATAACTTTATAATGGAAAACTCCATCAGATTTGGTTATGTCTGTAGCAGTGGTCTAGGAGTTTCTTTGCCCAGATAATGTTTTCATTCATTCAACAAATATTAATTGAATACCACCTAAGTGGGCACGGCTCTATGCACTAGGAACGCAACAATGAATAAAACAGATAAAATCACAAACTTGTTGTTCATAAAATTCTCTATTAAAACCGGGCCTACACTGATACCAAAATGAGTTTCTAATTCATCCCCAGTGAATTGAATTTATCCAGTTGCACACTGCCTATATTTTGCATAATCATTTTTTATATTGAGATGTCAGACTTATTCCATTTCCAATGCTCATGATGAAGGATATTTCCCATTGCATCCTTATACTTTTCTTAAGTTTTATTACATGTTCCTTTCCATTGATTTGTATGACCAAGTACTGCTTTAATGGACTTGCTATTTTAGGATCCATTTGTTAAACCTTCAATTTTAAAGTCTCAAATCAGTCCCATGATTTAAAACTAGCACATCATTACTCCATTTTTGCCTAGAAAAGGCATTTTATTATTTTATATTTAGAACTCAAAAGTCTTCTGTAATACAGATGCATGGTACTAATATATAAGAACTATTGATTAAAATATCTTAACATTCACAACAAGAAAAAAGAACAGCAATTTGGAGTTGTCACAGAATGAAATATAAAAGGGAATCTTGTACTGAGAAGGGGGTTCTACTCAAAAGTCTGTTCCAAGTTTAAGATTTGATGAAGCTGTGATCAATTTGCTTAAAAGTCAACCAATTTAAAATGCACATACAAATTTTATAATGGGATTGAGTTATACCCCCCTCTATAAGACTTTCACCTATTATGCCTAATAAACACGAAATTTTTGATTAATGAATGAATAAACCTATAACTCATTGAAGATTAATCCTATAGTGGTTGGTAACCTAGCCGATATTAATTATCATGTAATGACTCACTAGATCAAAAGGCAAGCATGGTCTGACTATATAACTTAGCTTAGTTACTCTGGGCTTGTGTATTTTGTTCTTTGTTTTTTTTTCTCTCTCTCTTTTTTTTTTTTATTGAGGTGTAAATTGGTCAGGGGAAAACAGAGGGGAAAATTTATTATAAAAAGTGATTATCTTTAGGATATGCAAGAGAATAATGAAATGTAAACTCAGACACTTTAAATTTTGCCTTCCAATCCCCTCATGTTTCAGCCACACCAAGTTATCAATCTTTAAATGATACTCATTAAAAACAGTCTAGCATCCTGTTCAGAAACATGGAAACTAGAATAAGACTGAGTTCACTCAGCTATGTCATTTACTAATTGAGGTATTGAGGTAAGAAACTTAATTGTGCTACAATATTCCCATCTGTAAAGTTGGGGTGATAACAGTACATGTCTCACAGGGTTGTACTGAAGCTTAAATTAATTTATATTTACCAAGCTCTTAGACTAGTGCCTGGCATATAATAGGTCCAATATATGCACTTCAATTTATTATTGGATGGATGAATAAATATATATACAAATAACATGTTTTTCTCTGTTTAGAAATATTCTTGTTTCTCACATTGTAAAGTGCTAGTGATAATATCTCTTCTGATTTTATATCTCAATGTGCTGAGTATCTAGCATATACAGACTTATTTGAAAAAAAGAAAGCCAAAAACAATGCTTGAAAGCATAGATTTGCCTAAAGCCAAGGGCAAATGTGCACGTTCAAAATGAGTAATAGCACAGAAAGTAAGCCTTTTGGTTTTGATCACACTTCTCAGCTAAGCAAGGTAAATCAAAGAAAACCCACATTAAGCCCATCAGAATAAAGCCAAAGAACTCAAAAAGAAAAAGCATAAAGGCAACCAAATGGAAGAGACAGGTGACCTAAAAAGAGGCAACCATTACTCCAGGGCTTCTCACCCTGACATCTTATAGGCCTCTAAAATTCTGTGCATGTTACATTAGTCAAAATATTTCTTAAAATTCTATACAAACTATATTAATCTATTTACCCCCAAAGTATCTATCAATAAATTAATAGATATATACATAAATTTTAGACAAGCTACATATGCATATGTACACATACTCCAAATGTCAGTTGATAGGTGAATGAACAAAGAAAACGTGCGGGGTGTGTACCTGTGTGTGTGTATATATACATATACACACACATGAAATATTCCTCAACTATAAAAGAGAAGGAAATCTTGTCATTTTGACAATAGGGATGAAAGTTGCAGGATATTATGCTAAGTGAAATAAGCCAGACAAAGACAAATACTATGTGCTCTCATGCACATATGGAGTCTAAAAAACACTAACTCAAAGTAACAGAACTTAAAATGGTGTTTGCCAGGGACTGAAGGGTCAAGGAAATAGGGAGATGTTGGTCAAAAGGGACAGACTTTCATTTAAAAGATGAATGAGCTCTGGGGATTAATGTACGACATGGTGACGATAGTTAATGCTATATTGTATACTCGGAATTTGCTAATAGAGTAAATCTTAAGTGTTCACACCACACACACAAGAAAATGGTGACTATGTGAGGTAATTGATCTGTCGATTAGCTCGACTGTGGTAATCACTCCACAGTGTATGTGTGTAATAAACCACCATGCTGTACACCTTAAATATGTACAAATTTTATTTGCCATTTATACCTCAATAAAGCTGGGGGGGGAAAACAAAAAGAAAGTGAAAATTCTGGGTCAGAAGTGAAGCTGAATCAGGGAAAATAATTCACCCTTATGGAAAACACTTTCTGTTCATTAATCAGTAATACCTTCCTTATATAATTGTGACACGTTTTTGCTCTATGTTCTGTTCATTATGTACTGCTCATATCAACTTGTTACCAAAGTTCTGTGATCATGATTTGAAATATGTCTGTAGTTCACAATAAGCCTCTGAATATACAGAAGTCAGTTATGTAAGTACTTGAACTCAGGGATAGCTAAGTTCACACATCATAGCTAATATGATGTGTATTCTGGACCATGGTTGATGACCCTTGCACTAGTCAAGATGTTTGAAATTTTTCTGAAATAAAAATAGCTTAGAGCTTTAAGTGGCAGACAGAACACATCAAGATGATTTTTTTTTCTGTATTTCCTAAGATGTTTTTCTGGTCTTGATAAAAGGTAAAATGACACTTTTCCTGAACTGTTTTTATTAAAATATTAGTGTCAAATGTTTCACCTCTTTTTAAATAATGCTTTCTCTAAAAGATTTTTTTTAAATATCAGACTGTTTTAAGGGCTGAAGACATTATAAGAACCTTCTCTCTAGTAACGTTCATTAGATAAACATGAGAATGATTTTTGTCAACACCTATCATAAGAAAAATTTTCTAATTTCCAACATACCAGTCCTTTATACATATACAAAAATCTAGTCTTAATTATATTTTCTCCTTTTATTTCTACTTCTTGCTTCCCTTCAATCTCTAAAACTATTTTAAATTTAAAAATACATCAAAATCAAAGCTGGTTTAATACTACAATTTCAGCACTAACCTTCACATAGCACAGCAAGGATTCCTCCTTTTTCATACTTTCAGCATTGTACACTTCTGTGAACCCAGGAACACAAAGTCAGACCCAGGCCAAGGATTTATTTCAATGTTGAAAGAAGCCAGAAATATAATTAATAAGAATTATTTATAAAATAAAACAAAGTAAGTTGTCCAAAAACATAGTGTTACAAAATGCCCAATGTTCTTATATCCTTTATAGAAAGGGGAGAAAGAAAGGATCAGGTAATGAAAATTGCTTTACCTAAGCATGATCTTAGATGTATACATTCTCTCTAGCATTGTGGGACTATGAGTAAAATTCATGTAACTCTTTTGTTTTATATTTCCACAGGATATTAGAGGCATTTACACATTGATTTACAGACTGCTTTTTGTAATTATGGACCGGTTTTTTAATTTTTAAAAATTTACATACAGTAAAATTCACTCTTATTGCATATACTTCCATGAGTTTGACACATAGTCTTGTAACTATCATCTCAATCAAGAAACAGAATAATTTCACCACTCCAGCAAAATCACCTTATGCTGTTCCCTTTAACTCTCTGAATTCTAAAATGAAATCCTCAGTTGATTTACAATGTTGTGTTAGTTTCTTGTATACAGCAAAGCGATTCAGCTTTTATACACTCACACACACACACACACACACACATATATACACAAATATTCTTTTTCACATTCTTTTCCATTATGGTTTATTAGAGGGTACTGAGTATAGCTCCCTGTACTGTACCATAGGACCTTGTTGTTTATCTATCTTACATAGAGTAGTTTGTTTCTGCTAATCCCAAACTCCCAATTTATCCCTCCCCCACCCCCTTTCCCCTTTGGTAACCGTAAGTTTTCTATACTTGTGAATCTGTTTCTGTTTATATTTCATATTTGTATGTGATGACTGTACTTTTTAAAAAGATTTATAGAAATAATCCATTTATATTTTTCAACAAATATTAAGTAACTATTACATATCAGGCATTGTATCACGCATTTGACACATGAGTAAACCAAAAAGATGTCTACCTTGTAGTGTTTATATATTTCAATGGGGGTGGGGTAGGGGATTGAGTAGTAAACAATAAGCATAATAAATAGGAACATATTATATTATGTTAGGAAAAAATGCCCTTATAGAAACAAAAATGGAAAGAGAGAGATTGCATGGATGAGCTGCAGATGGATGATTGCAAATGTAAATAGAGTGATCATTAAGCAACTCATTCCATGGTTATGAAGACTGCTTAAAATTCAAAATCCTTATGTAACACATAATCTGAAATTTTCATCTACTTTAGTGAATTTACATAAAAATGTGTTAACTTTAATGTCCTAATTGAGCTTATAGAACCATATCTTTGATTCTAGTTTTCTCTATATTACATTGTTTTTATTACTAATTAAGTTCATCTCTTCCATAGATTTGAAAATTATACAGGCAGGATATGCTTTAATATAAATTTGTGTAGCTAAAGCTTTCTTTTTTAATTTGGGAATATGTTGAATAGCAATTTAAACGTGAAATTATCATCCCAACACCCAATTAACATGGCTTTAAATGATTTAGAAAGTTATTAACCTATGTGCATGAGTGATGCCAACACACCAAGCTAGGAAAATGAATACTAAGGCAGATGCCCAAATGAAACCAAAACTAGTCAATCTGAGCTCTAATATCCTCTATGTACATCCAGGTCCTGTGAAACAAACAAAACAGACAATCTGAAATAGGAAATCATAAAGAGCACAACATATCACAAAACACACACACACACATAAGTGTACACTCTGCAGGTCTTTTGTTATGTGAAAAAATTAAAGAGATTTGGGACTCAGAGACACAAAGAATAGACAAAAATGAAATTGAGTAAGGGTATAGGGCATGATTAAAAAAAGAACACACGTAAATGTATAAACTAAATAATTGGACAAATAAAATTATGCGATTATCTAACTTCCACTGGAAACTCCCCATCCACTGTCAATCATAGATATTAAATCTTCAAGCAAGAGACTGAAGGATTCTCTCCTGGGGAGCCTGACTGGTCTAGGAGTAAAGACCTCCAAAATACTAACATTTAGGGTTTTCCAAGAAAGTGAACGCATTTGCTCTTGATTGCTCTAAAACCCATCTGTCCCAAGCACTGCTCATCCACACAGAACTTCCCAACAGATTTTAATGTTTTACTCTTAAATGTGAAATGATGGCCAGGAATCACCAGAATTGAGGAAGAATCCAAAATGCATGCATAAAGGAAAGGAGGAAATAGGACAAAGTAGATTTAAGCCCTCTCTGTTATGCACTAAAGATTAAAAAAAAATGTTTTACTTTATTCCCAGAAACTTAGCATCAAACTTAATACATAGTACTTGTTCAGTAAACTTTTGTGGGAGGTTATAATAAATTTGAGCACACACATTAAATAAATATACGTGTATGTGTGTCTCTCTCTATTCATATATTTATAAATATGCATCTATGTTTTAAACACTGGTATATAAAATATAGTATACTAGTAGAGAAATCTATCTTTGTATTATGCATTTTACATAATAATTTAAATTAGAACAAAAATGCATTTTGAGAAAAAGGTACATATATGCTCAATAAGAAGTAATAGGTAATAACTATTAAGGTTCACAAAATGCTGGATACAGTTCTATATTCTTCATATAAATTAAATCACACAATCATTAAAGCAAATAATTTTCAAACTGACATAGAGAGAGGATAAGTGATTTATCCACATACAGATAATAGGAAATAATAGAGCCAGTATCTAAACCCAGGATTTCTATTTCTAACAAAGCACAAAAAAATTTAAAGGCAAAATAATAAGAAAACTATTCTGAGAACTCCTTGGGTTCATTTTTAAAGATTATAAATTTAGGGTCATTTAATACATGTTCCTATAATCTCCAGGTGCAAGAATATTTCTTAACCAACATATTGATCCTAAAGGTTCTCCTTCGGTAAACTCTAGAGTAGCTAGTTTCACACATTCTAGGCATATAGGTGAAAAGATCTGAATTAGAGACAACTGAACTCTGAAAATGTAAAAAATAAACAATTCAATCTGGGGAACAATTAATGGGAGGGGAGAAACTAGCATTCAAGCACTGCATTGTAGGATACCAATTAGATAGTGTTGAGTTTTATTTGAAATGCAGGTCCAATGACCTGAGCAGCTTCTATAAGCTTCTCATAAGTGTTAGATTAAATGCCACATGTCTGGAAGGACCTCCCCCAAAATCTCCTTGTGTTAAAAATGAGATAGCCATTTATGAGATGGTATGCTCTGTTAAGAGCTGATTTTTAAGGCATTATTACTTCACTGTACATCTGATCTAAAATCTGGCTTTAACTTAATTGATCTACATGAATAATATATGTTCAGTCCCGCATTGGTCCCTTGTTATGATTTACTCCTGACTCTATAAAAGATAGCTCCTCCTTCCTGATGAGCTGAGACCTATGGTAAAACTCTCACCCCAGGTAGTAATAGAAACAAGATGTAAACCGTAAACCCCCAAAGTGATCATTAAAATGACAGTTTAAAGCACAGAAAAGTCATTGTGTTATGGCTCTCTTAATTAAATGTGTTACTTATCAACCCATAGATAAGTGATGCTATGACACTACCCTCGCAGATTAAAGAAAACTCAGGTCCTATTTTATGACCCTACTTCCATAAATTACATGAGTTAGAAAATGATGTCCTTAATGCACAGCAAAATGTTGAACTGCCTAGCAAGACAATGAATAAACACTTAACTAGGGAAGGACCTGAAATCAGAGGGCTCACTCCTGTTGCCAATCTTTGGCAAAATCTTCATCTGGCTATAAACTGGTATTTAATTAGTAGATTCATACTCCTTACAGTTTAATGTCTTTAAGATTCCCTTACTATTCTCGGTGAAAAGTTTCCAGCCATGAGAGTTGACCTCCATCCTCATGCTAATACTCAGAAGTGTGCTGAATTCTATCAGGAAATAATAATCACGTGCCTGGGCTGCTCAGCACTGATGCAACTCTTCAGTTATGATTGAACCAGTTGGCACCTGGTGAGGAAATTTTTAGAGTTCTTCACAAGGCAGAATTCTCTCCAAGAAACCCATTAGTCACACTGGGTATATAATAAGTAGTTAGGCTCACACTGAATGATTAAGGAGGAGATGAATACAGCATGTCACTTGAGAAATATAGAAGTACATAATTACATTCCTGCTCTATCAATCTCATATTAATAAATACAATAGCATATATTGCTAGCAAGTTTGATTAGACAACTATACACGTCTTACACTATTTGTTTTACTGAAGTATGACTGACATACAGTGTTAGTTATATTAGTTTCAGGTATATACATTAAAAATACTTCTTTATAGTCTCTTTCTATAGAGACCTGAGATTATATTTTTACCACTTCCAATTGGAAGCCACAGTTTAATCTCCATTAGCCTCTGAAATATTTATTGTTGTCCACAGGAATTGTAACCCAAATTTAACCTACTTTCAACACTGATATTTTTCTTTTGAGGTCACTGCTAAAGAGAAGGTGCTTCTTTTCAGCAGATACTAACACCATCTAAACTGCCTTTAAGATAACTTTAGCCTTCACCAGCAGTGACATGTTGACATGCATGTCAAGCAAAGATACATTATGCAAGATGCACTCACCAGAGAGGTACAGCCTGTAAGCACAGTACAAATCCTAGACACAGGAGAAGAAAGATTCTGAAAATCCTGCGTCATATTTTCTGTCAGGCAATATACCTCTCTGAGTATCCTATTGACAGGGTTACTTATACAAGCACATCTCCATAAACAAAAATTACATACATTCAAAAATGGAAGTTTAAATCAGGACCTGCATGTTTTTATCTAACATGGATTTCCTTAGGTTTTTTAAAAAATTGAACTCAAGTATTGTATTTAAACTTGATTCAATTTAGAAAAAATATTGTATATAGGAAGTTAAGGCATTTTCATATCACATAACGTTACAATCACAGTACTGATTTGTGCCAACCTGATTTTTTCAATCTGTTAAAGTATATTTTTAATTTAACATTTTGAGATAATTGTAGCTTTACATGTTGTTTTAAAAAAATATGGAAAGGACTTGTGTGCCTTTTGCCTAGTTACTAGCGATGCTAGCATCTTGGCAAATTATAGAACATCACAACTAGGATACTGACATTAATACAGTCAAGATTCAGAATATTTCCAACAGCACTAAGATCTCTCATGTTGTCCTTTTATAGTCACACCCACTTCCCTCCCACCCCTACCCATTCCTTCATTCTTGGCCACCATTAATCTGTTTTCCATTTTACAATTTTGTCATTTCAAGACTGTTCTATCAATGGCATAATACCATGTGTTGCCTTTGGGGTTTGGCTTTTTTTCTCTCAGTATCATTCTCTGGAGATGGATCCAGGTTGTTGCATACACCAATAGTCCATTCCTTTTCATTGCTGAGTAAGTAGTATTCCATGGTATGAATGTACTATCACTTATGTAACCATTCACTCATTAAAGGACATCTAGATGGTATCCAGTTTGGGGCTATTATATATAAAGGTGATGTGAAGATTTGTGAACAGGTTTTTATGTGAACATAAGTTTTCACTTCTCTGGGATAAATTCCAGGAGTACAATTGTGAATATTATAGTTTCATGCTTAGCTTTGTGAGAAACAATGAAAATGTTTTCCAGAGTGGCGTAGAATTTTATATTCCCACCAGCAATGTATGAGTTATCCAGTTTCCCTATTTCCTCACCAATAGTTGGTGTTATAACTTAATTATATTACCCATCCTAATAGGTGTGCAGTGATACCTTATTATGGTTTCAATTTGCATTTATTTAATGGCTAACATTGTTGAAAATCTTTCACATGTCTGTCCATGTCTTTGGTAAAATTTCTATTCCTGCCTTTTGTCCATGTTCTACTAGATTTGTTTTTACTGTTGTGTATTGAACATTCCTTTTATCCTCTCGATACTAGCCCTTTTTTAGGTATGTAGTTTGCAAATACTCTCTCACAGTCTATAGCTTCTCTTTTATTCTCTTAACAGGATCTTTTGCAGAGCAAAAATTTTCATTTTGATGAAGTCCAATTATCAATTTTCCTTTAATAGACCATATATATATATATATATATATATATATATATATTTTTTTTTTTTTTCAGTACGTGGGCCTCTCACTGTTGTGGCCTCTCCCATTGCAGAGCACAGGCTCCGGACCTGCAGGCTCAGCGGCCATGGCACATGGGACCAGCCACTCCGCGGCATGTGGGATCCTCCCAGACCGGGGCACGAACCCGTGTCCCCTGCATTGACAGGCGGACTCTCAACCACTGCGCCACGAGGGGAGTCCCCAATAGACCATATATTTTGATGTCAAGTCTAAGAAATCTTTGCCTCACTCTAGAGTGGGAAGAATTTTCCTCAGTTTTGTTCTAAAAGTTTTATGACTTTGTCTTTTACATTTTACTCCATGATCCAGTTTAAGATTTTTTATAAGGTGTGAGACTTAAGTTGAGACTAATCTTTTTGAGTGTATGGACGTTCAATTGTTCCAGCACAATTTGTTGAAAAGTCTACCTCACTACACTTAATTTCTTTTGCACCTCTGTCAAAAAGCAGTAGGGAGTTATCCGTGTAGGACTATTTCCGAGTTCTCTGTACAGTTCCATTGATCGTTATGTCTGTCTCTCTGTCAAAACTACACTGTCTTAACTATTGTAGCTGTATAATTATCCTTGAAGTCAGGTTAACAGCTTTCTCCCACTTTATTCTTCTCAAAATTTTGTTTAAAAACTTTTTAGTTCCTCCAGTTCCATTGCCTTGTTATATAAATTTTAGAAAAATATCTAAAATTTTATGGAATTTCATTGAACCTGTATATCAATTTTTAATAGGAATTGTGTTAATCTATATATCAATTTTGACATAACTATTCTAATCTTCCAAACCATGAACGGAGTTTGTCTCTCCATTGATGTATGTTTTCTTTCATTTCTTTCATCAATACCTTGCAGTTTTACTGAATAAGTCTTGTACAAGTTTCATTAGTTTTAAGTATTTCATTTTATTTTGAGAGATTATAAATAGTAATGTAATTTTGGTTTGGTATTCATGCATTTATTTTTAATATACAGAAACAAAATTGATTTATGTGTTTTTATCTCATATTCTGTGATGTTAATGAACTCATTAGTTCTAGGGGGTTCTTTTTCTGTAGATTCCTCAGGATTTTTTATATACACAATCATGTCGTCTGTTTGTAGGAAGAGTTTTATTTCTTCCTTTCTGATATTTAGGTATTTTACTTTCTTTTCTTGACTTTTTTTCACTTCCATCAGAGTTGAATAAAAATGGTGAAAACAGACATCCTTGTCTTGTTCATAAACTTAGAAGAAAAGTATTCAGTCTTTGAACATTAATTAAGGTGTTAGCTGTAGTGTTTTTTTAGATGCTCCTTGTCAAGTTGACTAAGTTCCCTCTTGTATTAGTCAAGGTTCTCCAGAGGAGATAGATAGATAGATAGATAGATAGATAGATAGATAGATAGATGGATGATAGGAATTGAGAGATATCTAGTTTAAGAAATTGACTCATGCCATTGTGGAGGCTGGCAAGTTTAAAATCTGCAGGGTAGCCAGGGAAAAGCTGAAGGAGTTGATAGCTCAAAGGCAGACTGCAGGCAGAATTCTCTCTCCTTCAAGGTAGTCAATATTTTATCTCTTTAGGTCTTTAACAGATTGGATGAGGCACACCCACATTATGGGAGGTAATCTACTTTACTCAAAGTCCACTGATTTAAATGTTAATCTCATCTAAAAATACCTTCACAGCAACATCCAGACCAGTATTTGAACGAATATCTGATAATCATGACCTAGCCAAGGTAACCATCAGAAGTCCATCACTTCTAAACATGGCATTCATACACATCTCATTAAACCAACTGACCTCCAAATAAAGATGATAATAAAGTCATACTTTCACTAAAAATGATGCAAATATCCTCTATGTAACCAAAAATGTACACACCCTTTCCCCAGAAGAGGATTTAAAGTCCTTAGGTGATGTTTACTCTTGAGATCCTGTAACTTAAATGCTATGATGTAAAGTTAACAATACTTAGATGTTATGATATTGTCAATTCATCTTAAATTATATAATAAATGTACAAGAAAGTGAAGAAAAAGATATTTGCTATACATACACACACATATTTATAACAAAATAAGGAAGAAATATTCATCACCATTACATCCCCCTCACGTCTGTAACTGATCATGTGGTCATAGCTGGTATTTATAACTACCTCCTTCTATGAATTTTCCATATTCACTTTGCTCTCAAGCAAACACCTCAGGGGGTCATGGCTCTTTCCATGGTGGAGAGATCCAAACCTTAATTCCTGAAGGGTCTGGGTTATCAGTAGTGCTATCTGGATTAGTTTGTTTTAGTTGTCCATTAACTTTTTGTTTGTTTGTTTGGTTGGTTGGTTTTTTTGCAGTACGTGGGCCTCTCACTGTTGCGGCCTCTCCCATTGTGGAGCACAGGTTCCGGACGCGCAGGCTCAGCGGCCATGGCTCACGGGCCCAGCCGCTCCGTGGCATGCGGGATCTTCCCACACCAGGGCACGAACCCGTGTCCCCTGCATCAGCAGGCGGACTCTCAACCACTGCACCACCAGGGAAGCCCTCCATTAACTTTTTAATCACAGGAAATGGTGGCACTAAGACACACCCTAAGAGATCCTCTGTATTTCAGACATACTCTTTTTTACATCTGTCCACTGTGGAATAGCAGTCTATTTTTCTCATGGTAGGATGAATCACCACAGGGACATGGTAATTCCCTTCTTTGCCTGTTGATTCAAGCAAAGAATGTTTGCTTGTTGAGTCCAAAGTGGCCATGTGGTAGTTTTAACTTCCTGTCCAATACATCTACCAGTTATGGAGCTATGCAAATGCTCTATTGCATATTGGGCGAATTTTGATAGTTGGTGTTTTTTGAGGAATTGGTCCATTTTGTCTAAGTTATCGTACAAAGTTGTTTGTAGTATTCCCTTATTATCCTTCTGATGTCTGTAGAGTCTTCAATGATATCTCCGAATTGTGTCCATCTGTTTTTTTTTTGTCTGTATGCCTAGAGATTTGTCAATTTTACTGATCTTTTCAAAGAACCAGCACCTTGTTGCATTGATTTTTTTCTCAATGGATTATTTTTGTTCTCCATTTCATTGATTTCTGATCCTATCTTTATTATTTCCTCTATTTCTTACTTCGGATTTATTTTGCTTTTCATTTTCTATGCTCTTGAAGAAGGAGCTTACATTATTAGAGAATTTTCCTCTTTTCTGGTATATGCATTTAATGAGATAAATTTTCCTCTCAGCATTGCTTTATCCATGTCTCACTAATGTTGGTACGTTTGATGTATCTTGTTGGAGAGTGTGGCATTTGGGCTTTGCTGGCCTGAGTGCATGGGACCACTTTTTTTTCTTCTGTGGTGTTTGGCAGCAACAGAGCAATTAGTGTCTAAGAGTTTTCTGCCTTTCTAGGCTGCCTCTATCTTAGTATTCTGGCTAGAGAGAGGACTTTTGGGGAGTTTTTTATTCCCCCTCTTATCTGAACCCATTAGGGGTTTCCAGTTGGTCATTTTCTCCAGCCTATAATTTAGGACATATAAGGCAAAAAGAAAACACAGGGAAATCATCACAGTATCATTCTTCAGTTTCCAAGGTCCCTAGCCAGTCTGTCTTCTTTTCTCCATCTCTCAGAACCTTCTCATGTGGGTCTACAAATCATTATTTTAAATTGTATAGGTTTGCTTTTGGGGGGATGCAAACTCAGTGATAATCAGAAAAATCAACTGCAGGCTAAAATTGTTTCCAAATTTTAAAATAAATATTATTTTATTATATCTCATGTGGGATTACTGCAAATTAATTTACTAAATACAGAATAATGGATGTGATTTTTTGTCACTGGTCATGTTCATATCTGGTATGTTGTAGGAGGAGAATATGGACATAGTTGATAAATTATATTCTCCTTAAGGTGTCACAGCACTTTAAAATTGACAAAATATATTTATAAGCATTGTCAAAGTTTATCCTTATAAAAATTCTGTTAGTTTTATTTCCATCCTTATTTTGAAAAGGTGAAAATTGATGTTTCTGTTGATATAGTGCCTTCCCTAATGTTGGACAGCAAGGGAAAGAATTTGAAATCAGGTTAGTTCATTCCCATTGAATGGTTTTGCATTGTTTATTTGTACCAGACATGATAATATGTCCTGAGGAAAAAAATAAATCACATGCAGTCCTTCCACTTTCCCTTCATTGTGTTTCATTCCCTATAATGGCAAGGGTAGCTCTTGCCATGAAAGACTATAATGCCAGGAGACCCCAGCTGCCTGTCTGGGAGCAGGGTGTGCCATACTGCCCCTCTCAGCCTCTACCCTAGCAGATGTTCCTGCCTGGCAGGAATATATCAATATTAGTTGGTGGTAAGTGATTCTAAAACATTTCATCATCTCTGCCTCTGGGTGACATACCCCTCCAATTCATATGCTTTGTTTGAGGCAAAGTTTGCAATTTAAATTAAATTATGAAGCTAGGCCGACTTAGTTCAACTGATGGGTCATGAGCTAGTCATCTAGCCACGAGTCTGGGCTCATTCTTCCACTTCTGGCAATTTCTAACACAATCACTTTTATGCAGTTGCACTCATTGAATGAACAAAGGGACAGCTCAGAGTGGCCATTTGAGAGACTGGCCAATTTAACAATTAGTTACCTCTTTGTTCCAGATGGAATAGTGAAGCAGTGGCCTGTAATAGCTACCGTTTTCATAGGCAGCTTTACTTATTTCTGAAATACTGTGGGCTCAAACTCTCTGGTTTTATGAGTCTTCAAAACAACCTATATATGAGATATTATGAACATTGTCTATGTGAGGGAAATAGTTCAATGTCTGTGTCACACTGTATAATAGAACTTGATATTACTTTTCTGTATTCATCAAATAAGATGTAAGAACCTTACAATGTATAAATACAAAGAATTTTTACATATTACCAAGCAGGTTAGTACATGGGGCTACAGCATGTATCTGTAATTAACCCTATTTTATAGGTGAACACTAAAGCCACGTCACTTAAAATAATGAAAACTAGCTCAAACAACTGAGTAGCTGAGTGCAGGTAAGAACTCCATTTGTTTACTAACTAATTCAGAATCCTTATGCCACTATAAACATAAAGTATATACATAATTATACATAATATATAATATATATAAGCCATGTTAGCTTAGTATATAATATGTATGTGTGTGTGTGTGTGTGTATATATATATATTATAGAATGTATATAGACTTGAACACAATACTTTATTTTGGTCTGGAAGATTTGTGGAAGAAGGTTTGGAGTCAGTCAAAATGAGATTGGAAGGAAAGTATATGAAATTAGATGAAAAGTATCAAATCTGGATGGCTTAATCCATTACTATTGAGCTTGCTCAACTGAAAGTTTAGATAAAGATCAATAACTCAAGTTTTATTTTTTCTTGTATGCCAATTTCCTATAATAGAAATATAAGTTTTGTACCAACCAAAATATTTTACCACCCTACTGGGTTTTGAGGTAAAATAATTTTTCCCACTATACAGTTCTTATGAGTTCCTAACTTTTAAACTTTATTCTGAATCTAAAACTTCTAAGTAACAAGGGGATGTGCTTGGTAAGGACACACACAAATCATGGCATATTCCCTCTTGAAGAGTATAATCCTCAGGAAATATGTTTTGAATACGAAGGCAGTGGCAGTAAAAACTATGATAATAGAGCATTCTCTGCATGCCAGAGTTTTGGGTATTCTACAAATTCTAAGTGTCAAGGGAGCCTGGAAGTGAGTAAGGAAATAAGTAAGTAAGGGTAAGAGAAGTTGCCATTTAATTTAATAGAGACATCATAGATTTTTTTTATTATTAGTTTCTGCTTTATAACAAAGTGAATCAGTCATACATATACATCTGTTCCCACATCCCTTCTCTCTTGCGTCTCCCTCCCTCCCACCCTCCCTATCCCACCCCTCCAGGCCGTCACAAAACACCGAGCTGATCTCCCTGTCTTATGTGGCTGCTTCCCACTATCTATCTACCTTACATTTGGTACTGTATATAGAGACATCATAGATTTAAAAAGATCTCAAGATACTCAGTATTGGAACTCTTGTAGGAGATGATTGTACTGATGGCCTAATTAATCTGACAGAATTAAAAAAGAAATAAGCAATGAGAATCTCTCATGGACCTCAATTTTGATATGAGTGTCCTTATAACAAGTGACCTCCTATACAAGACAGGAGTCAGGAGTGGAAAGACCAAATTAAATAGTGCTTAAGATGGGTGTACCAAAGGAGAAAGGGGGAGGGAGGGAGAGATAAATTGGGGATTTAGGATTGATAGATACACACTACTATATATAAATTAGAAAAACTAT
Source organism: Mesoplodon bidens (assembly GCF_964165515.1). Lineage (NCBI taxonomy): Eukaryota > Metazoa > Chordata > Mammalia > Artiodactyla > Ziphiidae > Mesoplodon > Mesoplodon bidens. Next base: position 44,013,642 of record NC_138176.1, read on the forward strand.
AAGGACCTACTCTATAGCATAGGGAAATATATTCAATATCTTATAATAACTTATAATGGAAAATAATCTGAAAATGAATATATCTATGTATAACTGAATTACTTTGCCATACACCTGAAATACTGTAAATCAACTATACTTCAATTTAAAAAGAAGGATAGGTATACTGCCGTAAGCATTATATTCCATTCTCTTCAGATGATACCCTGAAATAATTTCCACTCCTTTGTCTTCTGGATTGGAAATGGTCAGGGGAATAACAGCTGTTGGACAGAGAACACCAGGAAGAGTCACTGAACTTTATATCTATTGTGAATCCCACTACTCTAATTGAGAAAGTTCCTTACCTATAAAATATGATATCTGGGGCAGGGGGTGGGGGACATTTCCTAGTCTGGAGATCAGAACATCAAACTGAGGCCAGGAAAATATTTTTTTTAAAAAAAATATGGAAACAACCTAAATGTCCATCAGCAGAGGAATGGATAAAGAAGATGTACATGTATACAATGGAATATTATTCAGCCATAAAAAGGAATGAAATTAGGTCATTTGTACAGACATGGATGGACCTAGAGATTGTCATAAAGAGTGAGGTAAGTCAAAGAGAAAAATAAATATCATATGTTAATGCATATATGTGAAATCTGAAAAAAATTGGTATAGGCAATCTTATTTACAAAGCAGAAATAGAGACAAAGACATAGAGAACAAACATATGGGTACCAAGGGGGAAAGAGGGGGGTTAATTGGGAGATTGGGATTGACATATATACACTACTGATACTATGTATAAAATAGATAACTAATGAGAACCTCCTGTATAGCACAGGGAACTCTACTCAAACTTTATAATGATCTATATGGGAAAAGACTCTAAAAAATAGTGGATATATGTATATGTATAACTTATTTACTTTGCTATACAACTGAAACTAACACAACATATAAATCAACTATACTCCAATATATTTTTTTTTAAATCTGCCATAGGGGAAAAATAAATTAAAATTTAAATTTAAAAAAAAAAGAAACAGAAGACTGAGCTGTAATTCTAATTTTCTATTAAACAATAATCCTCCATTTCAGAGTTTTAGCAAAGCAAAGTTACACTGCTAAAGACTCCTATGTATATTTATATCGGATTATAAGACAAAGTAAAATATGAAAATATCAGTTCCAGCTATTTTGAACTTATGGCCATGCTTTATTTAGAAGTCACTTTACATGAAAAGCAATACATTTACTCTTTTATATCCCAACTTGAATGTGAGTCACAAAGCAATACAGATGGGACCATAAACAATAGCCTAGAACAAAAACTGCTTAGCTTGAAGAAAGAAGCTAAAAGAGCCAATATATTTTAATGTCATAAGAGTACTACAACTCAGGCATACTTCAACTTTCTGTGTAAAATCCAGTAGTCATAATTTCACATCTCTTAAAATGGCTGCTTTTAGCTATTTCTTTGCAAATCTCAATTTTAATGTGTTTAAGCTACATAATAGTTTCTGTCCATGATGATAAAGTTAAAAGACATGTCATCTGACACAGTGCTTGTACTCAACTCCTTATATTTCAGGAACCAGAAAAAAAAAGTCACTAAACAATGATAAAATCATACAGAGTGAAGTAAGTCAGAAAGAGAAAAACAAATACCGTATGCTAACACATATATATGGAATCTTAAAAAAAAAAAAAGGGTCATGAAGAACCTAGGGGTAAGACGGGAATAAAGACCTACTAGAGACCTACTAGAGACCTAATAGAGAATGGACTTGAGGACATGGGGAAGGGGAGGGGTAAGATGGGACAAAGTGAGAGAGTGGCATGGACATATAGACACTACCAAATGTAAAATAGATAGCTAGTGGGAAGCAGCCGCCTAGAACAGGGAGATCAGCTTGGTGCTTTGTGACCACCTAGAGGGGTGGGATAGGAAGGGTGGGAGAGAGGGAGATGCAAGAGGGAGGGGATATGGGGATATATGTATATGTATAACTGACTCATTTTGTTATAAAGCAGAAACTAACACACCACTGTAAAGTTATTATACTCCAAAAAAGGTGTTAAAAAAATAAAAAAGGAAAAGAATTGATCCTGGTACCTGGGTATCTGAGAGGAGAAGCAGGGGAGAGTGAGCCACACACACACACAAAAAAAGATAAAGATACAACAGGGACAATTACAATAGACTCAGACACAATTACAATAGAAGAAAACTCAAAGTATTCTATTTAACATGTAGTAGAAAGTCTATGAAGTACAAAATTCAGACTATGACAAGTTTCCCAGCAAGCCTCTGTTCCTTTTTCTTTCCACTCCATTTTCTTCATAGTAAAGTGATCTTGTGAAAGAGGTACATTGGGCCATGTCTCACTTTAGTTTCAAATACTATAATTACTTCCCTTACATGAGATAATCCTAACTCATTCCCTTGGCTAGAAAGGCCCCATTGATCTTTGCATTGCCTGCCTCTTCAGCCCACTTGTGACTCTCTTGCTCTTTCTCCTTGTCTATCATTCACTCCACTTCCTGTGTCCTTTGTTACCTCAAATATTTGCTCACATTTCTTTCCATGCTTGAAATGTGTTTTCTTACTACCCTGCCCCTGCCGTAGGTACATCAATTTTCCCTCTCAGGGCTTAGCTTAAATACCTTCTAAGAGACCTTAGCCCCCTATAAAGTACACCTCTCATTTTACTTTAAAATCCCTTTTTATTATCACATTAACAATCTGTAATTATTTCATTTATGTATTTCTTGTAAGTCAGCCTCCTTCCTCAGCATGTGAACACCTCAAAAGCAGGAAACATATCTATCTTGTTCACTGTTATGTCCCCAGCATGTGTCTGACACATAACAGGTTCTGATAAATTTTTGTAATTGTTCCATTCATTTAGGAGTTTTTTTGAATAAAGATTATACACATGGTGAACATGAAATGAAATGAATTTGATCACCTAGAAAAAAACCATTGAATCATTTTTTCTTCTTATAAAATGTCATTGTTAATTTTAACCTATTTGTAATCCAACCCAGGTTAGCTTGATATTTAAGAATTTTGACTGAACTGGTTAAATTACCAATAAAGAAAATACGTGATTTTGTCATACAAAGAAAGGAATCAAAAACATGCATGCACAGCCATACACACACACACAGTTTATTACACCTGTTCCTCACAACATGTACTGGAAAGTTGGAAATTAATCAGTAAATCTGAAGTGGGTAGACCATTAGTTTACATAATTCCACTTAAATAGAGCCAGAGGTTTGTGATCTGTGCAATTCAAATGCAATATAATGTAAAAGTATCACTTTATGGTGTGTTATATAAGTTGCCTTCCAGAGTAGGTGGCTTTAAGAGATCATTAGCACATTTTTGAATAAAAATCAGTTCTGTTAGGTTTCACAATATGTTCCTTAGTAGCATAAAATTCATTAATCCATGTTGAAGTCCATTTTGTTTTTAAAATTTCCTGATAGGACAGCTTCTCTATTTTTTTTTCCATCTTAAGAATGGAAGAGTGTCAAAATAATTTATTCAGTCTGAATCCATCAGCTTGAAAATAAGGGATGCTCTTAATGCAGGGAGTTCTATAGATGTGCATTCAGAGTTCTTATATAGTGGTAACTAAAAAACCCTTAGTAGCTTCAGTACAGTAATTATATTTATTTTTCTATCCTTACTGTCTATCACAGGACTTGACATTTATTAGTACTCCATAATGTTTACTGCATTCATTTAACCAAACGCATTGGTTAGAATCTATCTAGCATTTGTGAAAATGTATGAAAAGGATCAAAATCTCACTTTATTAGAATGTTCATGAAATAGAACTTCCTGGAAATGTTGGGAGATTGAGTAGATTTTGAAGATTAATTATTAGGTAGCCTGATAAATTATAGGGTCTCAAAGAAAGGCTCAGCAGAAGTGTGCTCTGGATCATCATCTGGGGTCCTCTCTTCTTCTATGTAGCAAAAGGATGCCACAGAGCATGACTCAAATCTAGGCTCCAGCTCAAACCTGGACTAACTCACTGTGAGCCCCTGACATGAGAAACGGGGACTAGATGACTGCCAATATTGTTCTGACAGCAAAAAAAAAAAAAAAGTATGATTCTAAAATGCTCACACTTATGTGTGAGAATAGTCTGTTTTAATATTTATGTACTCAGTATATTAGGTGACATTTCATGATATACCAATAAATCATTCCACTCTACTAAAGCAGGTCTCTGCACAAACAATATGCTCCTGATTTTACACGCTGTGAATCAAGGGAGCAACACGCTATTAAAAGAGGTTGTAATATGGGGATGGTGAATTTCATCTTCTGTGAGTCACTATTATAGTAAACTTTTATATTAATTGTGTTTTCACGTTGCTCCAGGGGAAGCTGCTGAAAGGAGATGGCTGTAAATAAACCTGTAATATAAAAACCCATTTGTGCCATATCAAAGAAAAAAAATCAAACGAAGCTATTAACTATGCTTTGCCAGCTAGCTGTTTAATTCATGCATCCTAGTGTTTTTCTGTTGTAGTTAAAGGTAAGAAATGCCACATGAATCCAGTGTAACAGGGTACCAGTTATAAAAATAAGCAAAAATATTTTATTAAAAAAGAAAGTAAATATTTTACATTGCCTTAGACGTGAAAACCTTAAGAAACGTGAGAGACAGAGTTCTATCTGTAATTGTATAGACAATGAGACAATTTCTCATGGTGTAGATGGCAATTGACATGATGGTATGCACTTATAACAGGTGTAGCCTACTGTGGGTCTCAGTTTTTTAAGAAGGCAAAAATGTGTGTTTCCCATGATACTTTTAGTCTGATCCTCTATCATGGATTTTGACTGTTCTAATAAATGTAGAGTGGAAATATTTAAAAGTTTTATTATGGGCCCCTATAATGTATCTAATACAGAGTGATAGTCCAACATCTAGAAACTAGATTTCTTAAATTCATTATCACTATTTTTGGCACAAAAATAATAGCAGAATAATAGAAAGAGGGAAGTATATCTGGGTCCACAAAAAAGCAAGGACAATTAAAAATTATTTATACAAATAATAAAATAATTCAACAGATATTTACTGAATACTGGCTAATGGCAGGGGCTGCATCAGAGAACAAAAGAGATAAAAGTCCTGCCTTCATAGAACTTAATCTCAAACCATAAAAAATCATTAATTTTGAACACCATGAAAACAGCCCTTCTTCCACTACAGAGGTTCCCTTAGCTCTGGGTTGAGAGGCTTGATAAGTGGGAAATTAACAAAAAGAATAGGTTTATTCTTAGTCTTTTTTTTAGAAATCCAAAATTTTAATTCAATCTCTGCTTAGAGAACTATCTAAAAATAAGGCTGTGGAGATCTGACACCTTAATAGATGATTTTGTCTAAAGGTTTCCCCTTGGGGTGACAGAATAGATGTTTAAAACACAGAACAGTGAAAATACAAGCTTCTATTTTTTCAGAGATCTGAAGTTGACCTCATTGCTCTCCAGCATGTGCAGCAATTATTCTTTGAATTAATAGGTAGATAGAAACTTCCAAGTGGTTTTGACTAAGTTACAAATGGATTTCTCTTCAAATATTTCTTTAGGTTATTTACTATATGTTGATTTATTACACTGTACATTTTGCTATAAAATGTTATATGTGAGACGATTGTGTTAATATAGGAAAGTTATATGGGCTCATTTACACTGGCTAATTAAATTTAAGGGGCTTGGATAAAATTATGGACCAATTATGTTGAAAAATAAGTCATATAATTGAATTTGAGTAAAATAAAATGCACATACCCATAAAAATGCACCACTTGTTTTCTATATACAAAGAAATGACTTTCAATGTGGGAGGTAGACAGTGTAGGGGAACAGGGAAAGGGGAGATCAGAATCACTAGTGGAATTTTTTTTTTTTTTTTACAATACACCCAAACTGTTGGTAATTACATTTACCTTTGCTTAAATATTCAGTTTCCAGCCACAGGTATTAAACACTCTGTGTCATGTGTAGTGCTAAGTAAATAGTACATAATCATCTCATGTTATCCTTACATCAATTTCATAAATTAGGAATATCATCTTCCAGTTAGAGTAGAAGAAGTTGAGGCTTACTGAATTTAAATTATTGAATTAATGATGTACAACCAGTTCATGACAGATATAGATGTAAATTCAGGTTTATTCTGTCTCCAAAACAAATTCTGTGTTTTTAACCACCTGGCTGTATATAGATATTGATATTTTGATACTGTAAGAGACAGCATGTTCCATCCATGTTCACCCCAGGAATTTCCTCTTTCTGAAATGTTATATATTACAGTTTCCTTTCCTTTTATACATTTTTCTCTAATATAGACCTAATTCAGCATTTATTGTGGGACAGAGGACATCAAATTGTTGGGGAAGAAGAAAATAACCATTGGCAAGAGAAGATAATTAATATAAAGACAGAATTCTCCTAAAACTCTGGCCCTCACCATGATGGGAGAAAATTTCAGGTAACTAATTTTTAGGTTAATGGAGTATATAGATTTTTCTTCCTTTCTTTCATTCCCTGGCTTTGCCATTATGACTTCAGTCATTTTATATATTCCAGTGTTCCCAAAGGAAGGAGAAAATCCCAAAGAGCTATAATTTTTAAAAATTTCACTTTGGTATAGACAGTCACTACCAATAGACTAAAAACTCAATGTTACATTTGTTAAAAATTGTTTAGTTTTTTTTTAAAAAAAAACATAGCAAATATAACCTAATTGTCCCCTCATGGAGTCTTCTTATCATTAACAGCTCAGTTATGTTTTTCCACACTCAAGTTTATTGAGTTTCCATAATGTGTCTCTTGAAAATCATTTACAGAAAATTTGGAAGAGAAGTTCTATATTAAAATGATACTTTTTAGTATTTTACACAACGATGACATTCAGAGTAAAATTATTGTGCTGCTAAATATTGTTTTTTCAATGACTTAAAGTAATTGGATAAAATATCAAGAATCAAGAAACTTCCACTATGAATACCTGGTGATTCATAAAATTGATGCACCTATATATCTTGTTCATTTATAACCACATCAGATATAATATGCCTTCTATTTAAAGACCAGAAAGAAATAGTAGTCTAACTTTTAGACTAATAATACACCTTGTTAGAATGTACAGGTGTATCATTATTTGTCAAATACATATTATTTTTCCTATAATAGTAGATAATAATGTATGATAATATATGATTATACCTGAATTTCTAAAGAAAGTCTAGCAAGAATTAGGAATTGCCATTTTCTTAGATTGTATTATAAAACTATTCTATTTATGGAGAATTTCAGAAGCTCTGTAAAATTTTTACAAATACATATGTATAAAATGAAATAATCAGGAAAAAAGTAAAACTTATTAGATATGATGTAAAAGCTATTAAATATTAATTCATGTGCTATTAAAAATATTTTATTTAAAATAAAATAAAAAATATTTTCAAAACCTTATTAAAAAATATTTTCAAACCTGTAAGTGACGGGCCAAAGTTACATATATGAGTAGTAGTCTAGCCTGTGCTCTATTTCTAGTCTCCTTCCTCTCAGATTAGTCCTCTCATCCCCTAGCCACAATTATTGATACGTTAAGCTGCTTCTGTGGCTTGGTATTATTTTCTATTCTGCCCCCATGACAGTCCCTGCATTTACATATTTGCTAAGAAACTATGCTTGTGATTATATTGATTTGTGCCAAGATAAAATGTCTACATTTGCATATTCAGTACTTCTCAATATTAATGAACTCTGCAGTATTTCTACAGAAATACCAAATGATTCTAATGAACAGGAGTCACACAAAAGTTTGATCTAAAAATGTTCTCTGTAAATAGTATGCACTCCACAGAGTTTTCCACTTTCCATATATTTAAAATTTAAAAAGTAGAGCAGATACACAAATGAACATGTGGCTATAAATCAATAACATTGGCTCAGGTGATTAGCAAAACCTTAAAACTAAATAACAGCTAGAGAATCTATTCTCAGACCCACTGGAACTACTTGCTGGAGTGAACTTATATCTTAACATGCTTAAGAAAGAGACTGATAACCTTAACATATTATTTTAAATCTAGAAATTACACAGAAGTGATTTTCAGAACACTGTAAATGGAACAATTCTTAACATTTATAAATAAAACCTCTAGAATTACCAGATCCCAGTTCCTAACATTTTCTGAGAAAGCATGTTGAATTTTAAATCAGTTGCAGATTATTAAGAACATTCATCAAAATTCTTACTGCTTCCTATTAACCCTTTGAAAACTCTATCAGGTATGAATGTTCTACAACCTTTACAGAGTCTACTTGAAGTTTGAGTCTATATTTGTTTTGGGATCTATATAAATGGAGGCAGATTACATGAAGGGACTAAAAGTATGATTTGAAATCAGATACAGACAATTATAGCCCCCTTTTCTAATTCTTGGCACTGTTCTTTGAGCAAATTACTTCTTTCTAAGGCTCAGTTTCCTCTTCTCTAATATAGGGACAATAATATGTTCTTCATAATGTTATTTTTAAATTGAAAATGAAAATACATATGCATTAAATTTCCTAGCATAGTACCTGCAATGTAGTTAATAGTCAATAAATTAGTGGCTAATATTGTTATGATTATTTTTCATATAACTATAGTTTTCACACTGAGCCTGTCCCCAAGCACTGGACTCAAACTTATAAATCCTATTAGCTTCTAAGTCTCTGTTTCTAAACATAATTGATCCTCTTTACCTATATAAACCAGCTCTTCCTCAAAACCAGCCTAGTTTTGCTCATGGCACTAATACCTACTCACACCCATAGTTACCAAGAATTTAACTGGCTCCACTGCCTGCTAGTTGGGAACCTGGGCAGATGGGAGGGATGAAGGGAACTGAACCTTAATTTCATCATCTGTAAAGTCAGAACATTTTTAAGGTTTGCCTCATAAAGGTATGATTAAATACGTTAATATACATAAAACACTTAACCTTACCAGCCACAAAACAATGATTCAAAAATCTTAATTACTGTCATATTATTACATTACTATTGTCTTTTAAAAAAGTTCTTTTCATCTCTTCCCCATTTAACTCTCCAAGAAATGTTCTCCCTCAGGCTATTCTGTTCTACATACTCAGTCCTATATCTATAACCAAATCCCATGGCAATACACATTCAAAAATATTATTTTGGTGTTAGATAGTCTAATTTTCAAGTAAGTCTTTGGAATAGAAATTTGTCACATTAACTTTACATTTTGGTTCAGCTATTTTTTCCCTTTAACCACAGATGTATTTCTGGTATCAAAGAAACTGAGTGTCTTACAGGGTCTTATAGGCATTTTTTCCCTATAGTAGCAGTTTTCTTTCTTATCTCTATTAAAACTTTACCCTTTTACTTATTTTAATAGATCTAGGATATAAAAGGTCCAATAATGTTTGTTTCTCTGCTCTCCTTAGGATTATTCCTTATCAATGGGACTTTAATCAATAATGCATTTTTTAAAGGTTTTAAATGATTGTAGCTTGCAGCTCTTCAAAATTTAAATCTGGAGTGCTCCAACATGAAAAGCTGAGCAAGCTGTTTGGACAGACCTCTCTTTTAGAACAATCACACAGAAAAGGTTGTTAAAACATAGCAATAAGAAGTATTTTTGTATGCAATGCCCAGCTTAAAGGGGAAAAAAAGAAGAGAACAGAAAATTCTCAAGTGATGAAAGTGAAAAGGGTAATCAAAGAAAGATGAGAAGAGGTAGAGAAACATTTATACTTGGGTGAAGGCACAAGGAGTCGATCTCCAGAACCCACCAAAAAACTGGAGACATATTTTCTGGCTGTAAAAAGCAAGGTCACTAGAATTAGGTTTGAGACTTCAAACATTTAGAGAAGAGTTAACACCTATCCTTCTCAAACTCTTCCAAAATATAGCAGAGGGCGGAACATGCCCAAACACATTCTACGAGACCACCATCCCCCTGATTCCAAAACCAGACAAAGGTGTCACAAAGAAAGAAAACTACAGGCCAATATCACTGATGAACATAGATGAAAAATCCTCAACAAAATACTAACAAACAGAATCCAACAGCACATTAAAAGGTTCATACACCATGATCAAGTGGGGTTTATCCCAGGAAGGCAAGGATTCTTCAGTATATGCATATCAATCAAAGAGATAAACCATATTAACAAACTGAAGGAGAAAAACCATATGATCATCTCAATAGACACAGAAGAAGCTTTTGACAAAATTCAACACCCATTTATGATAAAAACCCTCCAGAAAGTAGGCATAGAGGGAACTAACCTCAACATAATAAAGGCCATATGTGACAAACTCACAACCAACATTGTTCTCAATGGTGAAAAACTGAAAGCATTTCCACTAAGATCAGGAACAAGACAAGGTTGTCCACTCTCACCACTATTATTCAACATAGTTTTGGAAGTTTTAGCCACAGCAATCAGAGAAGAAAGGGAAATAAAAGGAATCCAAATCAGAAAAGAAGTAAAGCTGTCACTGTTTACAGATGACATAATATTAAATATAGAGAATCTTAAAGATGTTACTAGAAAACAACTAGAGCTAATTAATGAATTTAGTAAAGTAGCAGGATACAAAATTAATGCTCAGGAATCTCTAGCATTCCTATTCACTAATGATGAAAAATCTGAAAGAGAAATTAAGGAAACACTCCCATTTACCACTGCAAGATAAAGAATAAAATACCTAGGAAAAAACCTACCTAATGAGACAAAAGATATACATGCAAGGGTTTCCCTGGTGGCACAGTGGTTGAGAATCTGCCTGCTAAAGCAGGGGACACGGGTTCGAGCCCTGGTCTGGGAGGATCCCATATGCCACGGAGCAACTAAGCCCGTTAGCAACAACTACTGAGCCTAGGCATCTGGAGCCTGTGCTCCACAACAAGAGAGGCAGCAATAGTGAGAGGCCCGCACACCGTGATGAAGAGTGACCCCTGCTTGCCACAACTAGAGAAAGCCCTCACACAGAAACGAAAACCCAACACAGAAAAATAAATTAATTAATTAATAAACTCCAACCCCCAACATCATCTTTAAAAAAAAAAAGACCTATATGCAGAAAACTATAAGACATTGATGAAAGAAATTAAAGATGATACAAACAGATGGAGAGATATACCATGTTCTTGGACTGGATGAATCAACATTGCGATAATGACTATACTATCCAAAGAAATCTACAGCCTCAGTGCAATCCCTATCAAACTACCACTGGGATTTTTCACAGAACTAAAAGAAAAAATTTCACAATCTGTATGGAAACACAAATACCCTGAATAGCCAAAGCAATCTTGAGAAAGAAAAACAGAGCTGGAGGAATCAGGCTCCCTGACTTCAGACTACACTACAAAGCTGCAGTAATAAGAGAGTATGGTACTGGCAGAAAAAGAGAAATATAGATAAATGGAACAGGATAGAAAGCCCAGAGATAAACCCACACACATATGGTCACCTTGATTTTGATAAAGGAGGCAAGAATATACAATGGAGAAAAGAGAGCCTCTTCAATAAGTGGTGCTGGGAAAACTGGACAGCTACATGTAAAAGAATGAAATTAGAACACTCCCTAACACCATACACAAAAATAAACTCAAAGTGGATTAAAGACCTAAATGTAAGGCCAGACACTATAAAACTCTTAGAGGAAAACATAGGCAGAACACTTTATGACATAAATCACAGCAAGTTCCTTTTTGGCCCACCTCCTAGGCAAATGGAAATAAAAACAAAAATAAACAAATGGGACCTAATGAAACTTAAAAGCTTTTGCATAACAAAGGAAACCATAAACAATACAACCCTCAGAATGGGAGAAAAGATTTGCAAAAAGGATTAATCTCCAAACTTTACAAGCAGCTCATGCAGCTCAATATCAAAAAGACAAACAACCCAACCTAAAAATGGACAGAAGATCTAAATAGACATTTCTCTGAAGAAGATATACAGATTGCCAAAAAACACATGAAATGATGCTCAACATCACTAATCATTAGAGAAACGCAAATCAAAGCTACAATAAGGTATCACCTCACACCAGTCAGAATGGCCATCATCAAAAAATCTCCAAACAATAAATGCTGGAGAGGGTGTGGAGAAAAGGGAACCCTCTTGCACTGTTGGTGGGAATGTAAACTGATACAGCCACTATGGAGAACAGTATGGAATTTCCTTAAAAAACTAAAAATAGAACTACCATTCGACCCAGAAATCCCACAATTGGGCATATACCCTGAGAAAACCATATTTCAAAAAGAGTCCTGTACTACATGCAGCTCTATTTACAATAGCCAGGACATGGAAGCAACCTAAGTGTCCATCAACATATGAATGGATAAAAAAGATGTGTCACATATATACAATGGAATATTACTCAGCCATTAAAAGGAACGAAATTGGGTTATTTGTAGTGAGGCAGATGGACATAGAGACTGTCATACAGAGTGAAGTAAGTCAGAAAGAGAAAAATAAATATCATATGCTAATACATATATATGGAATCTAAAAAAAAAAAAAAGGTTCTGAAGACACTAGGGGCAGGACAGGAATAAAGACTCAGACATAGAGAATAGACTTGAGGACATGGGGAGGGTAAAGAGTAAGCTGAGATGAAGTGAAAGAGTGGCATGGACATATATACACTACCAAATGAAAAATAGATAGCTAGTGGGAAGCAGCCACATAGCACAGGGAGATCAGCCAGGTGCTTTGTGACCACCTAGAGGGGTGGGATAAGGAGGGTGGGAGGGAGGGACATGCAAGAGGGAAGAGTTATGGGGATATATGTATATGTATAGCTGATTAATTTTGTTATGCAGCAGAAACTAAGACAGCATTGTAAAGCAATTATACTCCAATAAATATTTTATTTTTAAAAAAAAAGCAAGGCACTAGAATTAGGCTTGAGACTTCTAAAAACTACTCTTTCTGTTAAAATAAGAGGGTGTGGGGATCTGACTCACTAGCTGTGGGCAATGTAGGAACTAATTGTCATCTATATGAAGTCTTAGGTGAAGAATCAGAAGCACTGACCTGTAGCATGTACACATATAGGGTAGTAACAAGAGTTTCAAATTGAGAACATAAAATAACAATTGGACAATGACAATTGAATTCCCCTGGCACTGGTAAAGCAAAATAAAAACCCCTTTTTTGGACATTTTTATAATGTAGTCATTCACCTAGTGCAGGAAAAACTTTGCCCCATGAAGAAACACAGGTTCACAGTGGAAACCCATAAGGGGGAATATCAATGAGCCCAAACTGCAAAAAAATAACATTTTAGTAACTCAACACAATAAAATAATCTGAAAGAGACAACAAATTAAATATGTTAAAATAAGAAATAAAAAAGGCATAGAAGAGTCAATGAAAATATAGTTCATTTTGAAAACAGAAAAAATAAGATTTTTTTAAAAAAAGAATTCTTAGAAATCTGGAAACAGTGATAAAAATCAAAATCTCAATGGTTAAGCCAAAGAACAGATTAGACAAAACCAAAGAGAAGAAAATTACCTGGGAGGTATCAATGAGGAAATCACCCAGAATTCAATGCAGAAAAATATAGGAAATATGAAAAAAGAGACACAGCAAAAGAAGAAAAGGCAAAAGTAGAAGACCTAAGTAAAAAAAAAAAAAAAACATAGAATGAGGAGAGGAAATATTTGAAAGTATAATATCTGACAAAGTTGCTTAAGTAAATACGTGAGTTTCCAGACTCAAGACCCTGAGTCCTGGTGAAGAGACATAAAAGCAAAATCTGCAACTAGATGCATTTTGGTGAAACTACAGAATAACAAGTATAAAGAAAACTTAAAGCTCCCTTTGTCAAACTGATACCATGTTAGAGGAGCAAAAGAGTTCTGCTGAGAAACTATAATTGTATCATGACAGTCCTGTAGGTTTCTGGGTGAATTTCTCATTTTCAGTATTGTTTGAACATTTTTAAAAAGATAATCTAAGTTCTAGTGGTTAGGAGTCATTATGTCCATGTGCACCTTGCAAAAAGAATCACAGTTCCTCTCTTCAGTGGTACAATTTCAATCCTTGTGAAGGATTTCTGTAAGTGGAGTTCTAATAAAAATAAGCAGTTCAGGGTAAACAATCTCTAAGGACCCAAGGACCAAAGACACAATAGTGAGACACAGAGCAAAACCCATAAAAACTCAGACCTCAAGACACATCAAATACTAGAATTATGAAACATATAATTTAGAAAAAAATGTTTGATATTATATGTATATACACACACATATGCGTGTATATATATGTAAAATTGAAATAACAAACAGAAAGTAAGAGAGATTACAAAGGAATTCCATTTGAAAATTAAATGAATTTCTAGAAATAAAAAGTATTAAATTTAAATTCAATACATGTTTTCAATTTAATAGAGTTTTGTTTGTTTGTTTGTTTGTTTGTTTGTTTTGCGTTATCTGGGCCTCTCACTGTTGTGGCCTCTCCCGTTGCGGAGCACAGGCTCCGGACGCGCAGGCTCAGCGGCCGTGGCTCACGGGCCCAGCCGCTCCGCGGCATGTGGGATCTTCCCAGACCGGGGCATGAACCCGTGTCCCCTGCATCGACAGGCGGACTCTCAACCACTGCGCCACCAGGGAAGCCCTAATAGAGATTTTAATTAAAGAAATAGTTAACTGGAGAATGAATCTGGAGATATCATTCAGAATGCAACTGAAATAATCGAAATGTACAAAATATGCCAGACAGATTTAAAGACATTTCCAATAAAATGCGAAAACTTACCATGTTTCTAACAGAGATTGAGAGAGAGATACTATAAAATTTAGGAAAGAAATTTTAAGAGAGAATGGCAAAATAAGCCTTTGGCTGGACTCATTAAGGAAAAGAAAAAAAAAGGAACAAAATTTATATCATGATTGAAAGTGAGCATATCACTACAGAGATAACAGGCACTAAAGATAAGAGCTTATGAGGAAATTTTTCCAATGAATTTGGAATTTAAATGAAAGACAAATTCCTAGAAATATAATCTCAAATTGACGAACAAAAATACTTGAGTAGTTGTTTAACTACTGAAAAATTGACTAAGTAATTAGAAATCTTCTCCCCTCAAAGTAATTTGAAGCCTATATACTAACATGGATGAATTACAGCAAACACTTAAAGAAAAAATAACACTAATCTTATACAATGCTTTCAGCATACTTTAAAAGGGAATACTCCCAGTTTTATTAGGCCAGTATAACCTTGATACCAAAAGTTAGTGGAAATCAGGTTATTTGCAGGCCACTTTTTCTCATGAATATAGATGCAAAAATTATAAACAAAATGCATCAAACCAGTTCCACTGAGATAGACATATATGCATAATATATCTCAACCAAGATGGATGTATTCAGGAGTGCAAGTCTGATTTAGTATTTTAATATCAATTGACATTTTCACCATAATGACAAAAATGGAAATTATTCATAAGACCATTTACAAAAAAAGATTTGATACAATTCATTATCCGTCATTAATTGAATTTTTAAAATCTTACAAACTAGATTTAGGAGGGAAGTGTTTTATTTTTTATTTTTATTTTTTTTATTTTTATTTTTTTGGTGGTACGTGGGCCTATCACTGTTGTGGCCTCTCCCATTGCGGAGCACAGGCTCCAGACGCGCAGGCTCAGCAGCCATGACTCACGGGCCTAGCCGCTCCTCAGCATGTGGGATCTTCCCGGACCGGGGCATGAACTCGTGTCCCCTGCATCGGCAGGCAGACTCTCAACCAGTGCGCCACCAGGGAAGCCCATGAGGGAAGTGTTTTAATCTTACACAGGAATTTATAAAATTACCAGCATACATAAGAAAATATTGAACATTTTCCCTTTTGCATTTGGGAATGAGAAAAATCCCTGTTATCATTACTTTTAGTCAACATTGATTGGGGATCCTACTTTGTACAGGAAGGAAGGAAAATAATTTAGGAATGTAAGACTGGTGGAAAAAGAAAATTATTAGTTGTATGTAGTCTGTTGGTACATACAGAAAACCCAAAATAATCTATTGAAAGTTAATTTAGAAAGTTTGTTGTAGCAATGTACAAAAATTAATTGTGGTCCTATATATCAGGGCAACAGTTATAAACAAAAATATTAAAATATATTGTTTACTATAGTATAATATATGTCAAAAGTGTGGGAACAGTTCTATCAAGAGACGATCATCATCCACGACCCACTTTTCCATTTAGAAAATTAAGAATCCTTATGGAAGGAAACTAAAGAAGACCTAACTAAATGCAAAGATCTATCATGCTCGTGGACTTGGAACATGCAGTATTATAGTGATGTCATATATAATGATATATAGATTCAATAAAATCTCACTGTTATTTCCAACACAATTTGTAGAAATAGACAAACTAATACTACAGTTTACATGAAAATCCAATGGGATGAGAATAGTCAAGAAACTTTAAGAAAAATAATGTAGAATGATTTGCTTTATCAAATATGTAGGTATTATGCATAATATATAATAATTAAATGCTAATAATACTTATATAAATGCTAATAATACTTATATAAATATAAATGCTTATATAAATAATACCTCTATAAATTATATAGAAATATATAATTGAAAATATATAATTGAAAAGATAGAACAGAATAGAAGTCTCAGAATCAGAGCCACTTCACAAAAAGGCATTTGATATAGGGACAGTTTGTCCTACAGACAAATGAAGAAATTACAATTGTGAAAAATTGTGTTAGGTCAATTGCATATCCAAATGGTAAAAATTGAAATGACCCCTATCTAAAACTTTGCACATAATTCCAGATAGATTTGAGAACTGAATGTGAAGTACAAAGCAACAAAGATTTTAGAAGTTATACTAAGATAATGTATTTTTGACCTTAGGGCAGGAAAAGAATTTTTAAATGGTTAAAACAAAAATATTTACCATAAATTATTCCGTTAAATGTAAGAATCAATCCTATTCTTTTAAAGACACCATTAAGAGTTAAGAAGCAAGCCACAAAGTTCAAGAAGATCTGTAACACATGTAACTGACAAATATCTTGTTTCAAGAAAATAAAATTCTTAAAGTCAGTAAGAAAAATAGAAAATACGCAAGACAACTACAAAAGCACAATAAGTTATAATATCTGAATGTTCAATAACTATATGAAAAATGCTCTAACTTATTAACCAACAAAGTTAACTTTTAACCTGTTATTAACTTAATAACAAGTTACCAACTTAATAACCAACAAAATAAAAACCATTATTAAATATCGCTATACACACACACTAGGAGATCTAAAATTGTTTTTTTAGTACCAGGTGTGACAGTTACGTGGAGCAACTGTAAATTTCATTTGCTGCCTATGGGTGTTTTAAATTATTATGACCACTTCAGAAAACAGTCAATTATTACCCAGGAAAGTTGGATATACTCATTGTCTATGACTCAGTAATTTTACTCCAAAGTATATATATCCAACATGGTGTGTTCATGGACACCAAGAAAAATACACAAGAATGGTCATGACAGTATAATTCATAATAACCACAAACTAAAACAACCCAACTGATCACTGAAAGTAGAATGGATATAATTGAAAGATATATAGCAATACAATTTTTTTTTAAAAAACTAGAATTATTCACAAGGATAACTGTCACAAATATGTGGTCTTTAAGGAAAAATCAGACACAAAAGTATATTTTCTATATGTTTATATTTATGGAAAGTTAAAAACAAAAAGGCAAAAATAAACCATACTCTATAGGATTGCATATTTAGTTTGTAAATGGAAAAGCAACTGATTTCCATGGAAATCAGGAAAGTAATTTGTTTTACGGGAAAAAAAGGGAGTACTGAGAGGCAAATATTAAGATGGTTCGTAGTGTGTCAAACATCACGTTGTTACAGGTGTGCTCTCTCAGTGAAAAATCATTAAATTGTAAGTATTGAATTTGTGCACTTTTTATATGCATGGTGTATGTTAAAAAGTGAAAAAGAATAGAAATGAAATGTACTATTTTACTAATGTAACTATTACTTCATGTAGCAAGCAATGTTATCTTAATTTTAAGTTAAACTTAATTTTATCCACTGGATTAAAGCAGACTTTTGAGCGTCAACTTTCCTCACTTCAAGATTTTCTACTCTATAATAAATTTTAGGGATTGCTAAAAAACTCGGGTGGCAAATAAGGTGGCAACTGCAATTTTATTTGACACTTTGTGTCAAGATTGAATCAAAGCAATGATTGGTAAATGTTTCCTAAGAGGAAACTTTACCACGTTTATTAAATTTCTGCCAAATTTGTTTTATGCTCAGACATCACCGTGATATGGGATTGCATAGAGCATATCTAAATCTCACAGATCAACTGTTTTTCTTTGGAGTTATTCAAGATAATAGCTAAGAGTAGTTTACATTGAAGGACTACTGAGGAAAATCTCAGAGAGAGAAGAAATGGGCAATAAATACACGGGTTAAAGTAGAGGAGGAGACAGAGTTAATGGAGAGCTTTTCCATTCTTCATGGTCTTGGTAAAAGACTAGTGTATACAGGACATGACCGCAGCATAAGCTGGTGGGAGTAGGCCTGTAAGAAGCTGGGATCAAAGCCTTTTTTAAAAAAAAATCGTGTTCCACAACACTGCAGAGAAACAGCTGCCATGCTGTATACAAAGGAGCTCTGCCTATTGAGATGATGATAATAAGGGATCTCCAAAAACTGCCTGAACTGAGGCAACCGTGAGATCTGTGTGTATAAAACTACATCTATCTATATATGCATATATACACAACTATACATAAACTATATATAGTATAAAACTATATATTATTCCCATATATATACAGAAAATATTTTTAAAATTTAGCCAAATATGTAATTATTTTAAGAAAGAATCTGTGGAATTATTTTCTGATACACGAATATGGATAACATGCTTATTCATCCAAAAAACACTGACAAAGCATTTACCATGAATAAGTCCTTTCACTAGGTTCTGTAAATGTAAAGTTAAATAATACATGCTCCATGGAAACAAGAATCATTGAGCAGAGGAGAGACATGCAAAACAATTATGGCAGAGAATAGTTCTTAAAATGTGATATAGGGACCTCTGAGCTTCCCAAGACGTTTCATGGGATCCAAGAGTTCAACTCTATTCTATTTAATACTAATACATTCTTTGTCCTTTTCACTTTCATTTTTCTCATGCATACTATGAGGTTTTCTAGAGGCTACACACCTAATGATGACATTGCTGCTCTGATGTCTAGTGGAATGTGTATTTGTGTATTCTCGTGTTTAAAATTTTTCAGTTTTAATTTCTAAACAGGGTGATATCAATAGATACAATCCACATAAACAAAGGCTCTTTGGAATCCTCAATAATTTCATGAGTGTAAAGGGGTCTTGCAACCAAGAAAGTTTGAGAACCACTTGTACACATAGAGAGTTAATTCTATGAAAAAATGACAAGGTGTTTGAAGAAATAAGGAACAATTACTGAGAAGAATTCAGGCTGTAAAGGGATCAAACTGAGAGACTACTACATTAGACTTGGGTTATCCCTGGAAATGTAATCTGGTTTATTCAACCTTATCATCTCCCAATGACAGAGAAGCCTACAGAGAATGTAAAGGTCTCAAAAGAGAGGGATTTATAAACAATAATGGGATACCACCATAATGTAATTCTCTTAAATACAAAATTAAATGGAAAATGTGGAATACTCATAAAGAGTTTTAGTTACAACAAGGCCACCCAAGAATTATACCTTTTTCTATATAAAAGGCAGATACATACATGGTTATCTTAAAATATCTTCCCAATACCTATTATTGCGGCAAATATGTTTTATTATGGCAACATGGACTCTGATGTGGGCACTTCATAATGTAATTACCGTATTACAAAATGCTGTTTCACTGATTCACATTGCTTTTCTTTTTTTTTTTTTTTTTTTTGTTGCAGATGAGATACCTCAAGCGTCCTAGCATATAATTTAAAACTCTTGATAAACAACATCAAGTTTTCTTAGAAACTTATATATACTATTTTGGTGATTAAGCATCTGTTAATAGTAGTGTTCAAAATATTTAGTTTCATATGTTTAGAACCTAGTTATTTGAGGCTTTCATATATGATTCTAGGTTTTCCAGATCTCTAAAGAGCTAAAAATAAGTTTTATTTACTTGAGAAATAATTACTTGTCTGCCTCACATTTGACATTATAAAAGGTAGCACTGATAAAACCTACACATACACATAGAGCCAATTTAACAAATGAAAAGAACATTGTTGACAAAAAGATTACCATCATTAGGCATTATATTTATAAGGTATTTTAGATTCAGTGGCAGTGGTGATTGATTTTTTTCCTTTTCCTAAAGAATGAAATGTTTTTTTTTTAGTTGCCTTCTATGGTTTTTACATGCATTTCCATGAAAGAGTATAAATGTATAGGGGTGTCAAGTCCTAATACATTATTTATCAATTATAGCTGTTATTTTAAACACAAATTAAGCAATTCCATATATTTTACATGACAGGGTTACATTTGTTCACTGAGGATAATCACACAGGCTCTTTATAAAAAACTGTCCATGTGTGACTCATCATCATACTATTACAGTTTTCATGTCAAAGGAACACCAGAAAAGCTTAGCATTCTGTTTCTAATGCCAAAAGATTCTACATTATGAATGAAAATAAATGAGGTGGATTGATTTTTCTACATATAAAATGGGAGTGAATACTCTTAGCTTTAGTCTCACTCAAGTGTTAATTGTGAACTCTCAAAAATGCTATGTGGACTCATGAAATTTTGAAGGACAAAGCATTTCCACTATCCTATCCAATGTCGAGTGTAATTATTCTTGACATTATGTCCATCATACTTAGTATTTCTTAAGAAATCCTTTTTTCTAGAGGAAAATGATGCTTAAAAACAATGTCCTTGCTTTTGCATCTCTTAATTTTTCCCACAAATATTTTTAAAACTTCCCTTCCCAGAAACAACAGATAACTGGTTTCACTATCTGAATAATATGTATTCTACCAAAATATAGGTTACACAGTAGTCTAATTTTGGTATTTCCTACTGATATTTTTAAGAATCATTAGTATCCCTGTAGTTGACATGCACCATACGTGAGACAATTTCATCAACCATAATTTGTATATGTACTTTAGATCTACTTCTATCCTCTCCTAACCATTATTAATATATCTAATGTTTCAGAAGTTAGTATAATTTTTACTTTGAGAATGATAAATAGAATTTATTCAGGGAAGGGAAGTGATATTTATCCATTCCAAGAAGTTAAATAATTTCTACTGAGAATCTCTTGAAAACCTGAAGCAAGGAGCTCTGAGAATCCTTCTGAGAATTTACACAAAGTGGTTAGAGGAGAGAGTCCACAAATGTACACTTTGTGTACAAAGGATAGGCTTTTATATAAAACACAGTCATGCAGCTTTCACTGAGGAAACTACCTACGTAGGTCTCTAGAAAGAAACTGGGGCTGTATAGCTACCACTCTTATGCTACTCACATAAGACCTGAAAGCATGGCCTCTTTCAAGAACAAGGTAACCTTATAATAAACAACTAGAAACTCTTGATTTGAAAGATTGTAAAAACAATACTGACAGGAAATGGGATTTAAGAGATGGCAAAACACATCCAATACAGTCAATTGCATTTAACAGTATAATTTACACATTCAGTATCACAGCATTCTATGACAATGGAAGAGGAATGCAAGAAGAAGAAAGTGATGATGACATAAAAAATAAACAATCATGAGCATTCACAACATGGGAGGTTTACATCAAAACTGGCTGTCATTCACAGTCACTAAAAGGAAACTTAACTTTCAAAAAACTGACCTGGAAGAATAAATAGAATCAAGTAACATGATACTTCTTTCTCCACACGATTGTCAATTATTTTTGAAGAAAAATATGTTTTATAGATTATTTATGAGACTTGATTCTTTTACTCTCACTAACATTAGACAATAAGGATAGCAAAAAGTGGTGGAGATATATATCTTTTATTTAAAAATTAAATGTGACACTTTAGCTGTTCATTAAATAATGTTTTATAGGCCTCACATATTATGGCAGATAATGGGCAGTTGATACTATTTAAGATTAAAGCCAAAAGCCAGATATCAAAGGAAACTACCTCATTCAAGTGGGAAGAGGAAGATGCCCCTAACCATTGGCCAAAGATGGGGCAAATTGTTCATCAACAATAACAACTGCAATAGATTAAACTAAATGAAGTCCATGACTTCAAACTGACAGTAAAACATATCTTAATGTTCATATATGGAGGATATTAGGAAACCAAATAATTAATATATGGAGAATACTAGTAAGCCAAATCATTAATCACAAAAAGAGTAAATATAGGGAAAGAATAAAACATATCCTGTTTGTCTATGTAAAATGTATTGAGCTAATTGAGGAGGAAATTCATTTCTTGAAAAATGTATTCTCACTAATTAATAAAGAAATAAGATAGTTACACTCACACACCTATGGCCAACTAATCTATGACAAAGGAGGTAAGGATATACAATGAAGAAAAGACAGTCTCTTCAATAGTGGTGCTGGGAAAACTGGACAGCTACATGTAAAAGAATGAAATTAGAACACTACCTAACACCATACACAAAAATAAATTCAAAATGGATTAAAGACTTAAATATAAGACTGGACACTATAAAACTCTTATAGGAAAACATAGGAAGAACACTCTTTGACATAAATCACAGCAAGGTCTTTTTTGATCCACCTCCTAGAGTAATGGAAATAAAAATAAAAATAAACAAATGGGACCTAGTGAAACTTAAAAGCTTTTACAAAGCAAAGGAAACTACAAGACAAAAAAACGACCCTCAGAATGGGAGAAAATATTTGCAAATGAAGCAACTGACAAAGGATTAATCTCCAAAATATATAAACAGCTCATGCAGCTCAACATTAAAAAACAAACAAACCAATCCAAAATGGGCAGAAGACCTAAATAGACACTTCTCCAAAGAAGAAATACAGATGGCCAAGAAGCACATGAAAACCTGCTCAACATCACTAATCATTAGAGAAATGCAAATCAAAACTACAATGAGGTATCACCTCACACCAGTTAGAATGGGCATCATGAGTAAATCTACAAACAACAAATTCTAGAGAGGGTGTGGAGGAAAGGGAACCCTCTTGTACTGTTGGTGGGAATGTAAATTGATACAGCCACTATGGAAAACAGTATGCAGGTTCCTTAAAAAGCTAAAAATAGAATTACCATATGACCCAGCAATCCCACTACTGGGCATATACCCAGAGAAAGCCATAATTCAAAAAGACACATGCACCCCAATGTTCACTGCAGCACTATTTACAATAACCAGGATATGAAAGCAACCTAAATGCCCATTGACAGATGAATGGATAAAGAAGATGTGGTACATATATACAATGGAATATTACTCAGCCATAAAAAGGAATGAAATTGGGTCATTTGTAGAGACATGGATGGATCTGGAGACTGTCATACAAAGTGAAGTCAGTCAGAAAGATAGAAACAAATATCATATATTAACACATATATGTGGAACTTAGAAAAATGGTATAGATGAACCAGTTTTCAGGGAAGAAATAGAGACACAGATGTAAAGAACAAACGTATGGACACCAAGGGGGGAAAGTGGTGGGGGGATGGTGGTGGTGGGATGAATTGGGAGATTTTGATTGACATATATACACTAATAAGTATAAACAGATAACTAATAAGAACCTGCTGTATAAAAAAGAATATTCAAAACAAAGAAATAAGTTAGAATATCACCAATTTTATCTGTAATAAAATAAAAGAGCTAAATAATATAATGTAAAAATGTGGAACTTCATAATGTATTAGAACACGCTAATAGCAACTGTACGCAGTGATAATGTTAACATCCCAATGAGTGGCAACCCAGAATTTAAGTGACTCTGAATGCAAGTAACCTATAGCACAGAAGAAAGATTCCTGCAAACAAACAAAAGTCCAATAACTCTGAATCAGAATAATATTTTACTAATTTATATGAAATACAGGGATGTGGAGGTATAATCAGCAAAACTCAAAATGCAGGAAAGGACAAGTAACTCAGTTGTTTGTCCTTTAGGACAAACAAGTAATTCAGTTGTTTGTTTGTTTGTTTTTTCCAACAAATAAATTTCCAGAAAAAAGGAGGGCATCATTATATGGCAGGGAAAGACAGCCAAGTAAAATGTGTGGACTACTTTTAAACAAACAAGCCAACCAATGAAAATCAAAAGGCACTGAGGGAAATTGAGCACTTGTTAGTTTGTTTGATACTTCATGCTATTACGAAAGGCTTAAGAGGTTCTATCGCAGAAGCATGGATACTGCTTTGAGCTATTTATTCCTCTAAGTGTTCAGAGAACTGTCCCTATTTGTTAATTAACACTTTTAAAGATAGAAAGCCATGTATTTAAAAAAATATTTTTAATGTGATGTAAGCATGGTTATTCTTTAAAGCGTTCTTATCTTTTAGCTATTTACAGAAGATATGATGTCTGGAATATGCTTGAAAATAGCATAGTTGGGTAGATAACAATAAAACAAGATTCGCCATGAGGTGATAATTGTTAAATTGTTGAGGTGGAGGACGGTACATGGGGGTTCCTTATGCTACTCTATTTCTGTGTATGTAAAGTAATTTTCACCATAAAAATTTCAAGAAACAAACCAAAAGAAACCATAAAAGGTAACTTAATGGCTTTTTTTTTCCTAGCTTTTTTTTTTTCTTTTTCTTTTTTCTTTTTTTTTTTTTTACTGAATCATTCCTAAAAGTAAAGGAATGTAAACCTTGAGAATCCTATGTGTGGAGCGGGGAGATGATAAACGGTCGGTGTAAATTGGAAATTTTTACCATCCTCTATTTATTCTAAAATAAATCATGAAAATTTTTATGTTCCTTTCATTTTTCAGCCTTTAAAAATAATGATTTTATTCACCCCAGTTGGCATTTATATTTGTGGCTCATACGGCATGCTAATATCAAGTTCCTGGCTCTACACATATTTAGTGTGTACACACATTAGTAGCTGAATTGACAGTTGTGTGACTGATATTGCATTCAGTTTCCTGTTTCCTTGATGTGCAAAATTAGGGTTAACTTCATGCTTACTCTATCTGCATTATATTTCACTGGTTCCATTTCTGCAAGGTGTTTTGATTCTCAACCTGAGATTCTGAATGTCTAGTTTTCCCAAAATATTGGAAAAATCAGACACTCAAATACAAAAAAGAACCTAAATTATTTATTTTGCAATAATTTCAATTTGGTATGAGGTATATTTAAAACAGGTTCTATGGACATGATAATATCCTTGGTGCTAAAATTGTAGAGGTAACACATACACAGTATCCTGAATACTTTAAAATTAAATACTATTAGATTACACATCATACATTATCAGTGTACCATAATATTGTCCACATTTTTATGAATTGTTTTTAATAAAAACCTTAAATAGCTAATTGAAAAAAGTTAATTTCTATTTAGGCCATCTAAACCTTCAAAAGTAATGAATTTCAATCCATTACTAGGTCTCAGAGTTAGTTGCTCTTGCTAAGGATCTTTAGCCCTTTTTTCGCCATTTGCTTTGATTCCCAAGAAGAGGAGCAAAATCCAAAAGTACTGCTCACTCTGTTTCTTTTCCTTTCAACTTATATATATTGTAATCAATGACCTTCCATTGGATCTGCCTCCTGGTGAGGTCTAGGTTCTGGTACCGCTGCCTTACTAAAAACTGGAGAAATAGAGAGAGAGGGAAATTGTATGAAGCGCATGAGAGTGCCAGAGAGTGAAAGGGCACGAGTGACTTTAAGTAAACAGAAAATTGTTAGTTAAGTATTCACTGATTAGGAGATTAGCAAGGGATGGAAAGGGAAGAAAATTATATGGTATCTTAAAAATCTTTAAAAGATTTTCTCTTTCCTGGGGATTCACTGGTGGCTATTAGAGGTTGGCATTGCATAGTGATAATTAATAGTAATTTGCTTGTGGTAATCAAGCAATTAAAAAAAGATATTTCTATACAAATCAAGAGCAAAGCATTAATAGCTGTTCTGAAAGACTGGTGATATCAAACAGGAAATACACAGTTTATTATTATAGTTATCCAGTCCAGTTAACAAAGGCACTTATGAAGTATCAATATATTTTTTCTTAAACCTAACAAAACCTTAGAAAATGGCTTATGCTCCGAATTCAACCTCTCTCGTATGATAAAGGGTTTTTTTCCTACCACTTCATAGTGGGCTCATTTTTGTTGACTTCTGCGCCAAAAATTTAGAAGTAATTTTATAATTTACAGAACAGGGGTTCTCAAACTCAGCACTACTGATATTTTGGCCCACATTACTCTTTGCTGTGAGGAACTGGTCTATGTCTTGGTAGGATATTTAGCAGCGTTGCTGAACTCCACCTACTGGATGCTAGTGGCAACCTCCCACCCCCCACCTCACTACCACCAGTTATAACAGCTAAAAAATCTCTCCACATATTGCAAAATATCCTTTATCCCTTGGGGGGAATTACTTCCAGTTTAGAATTTTAAAAATATCAGAAGTTTTAAGACAGAATGTGTTATTATAGACCAAATAAGGAACACAGAGAGTCTCAAAGATGAAAAATAAAATTAGAATTTCAGAAGATAAAATGAAAACTAAAATGGTCATAAGAGTGGAGTGGATCGGAGGAAAGAAAATTATGGCTCCACTAGAACCAGATGACAAATATGAATTCACAGAGAAAATTATTTAGACATGAAGAGGGTGTTTGCGACCCCACAGAACTGTCATGAGCTCAGAGGAATCAAACTCAGGATCATGAACACAAAACTGCTTTTCTGGTCTCAAACTTCATAGCATGCCTACTGTGTTCTCACTTCTTGCTGCTTGTAAAGCCCAGTTTGATAAAACTAGGATGGTCCTTTCACCCAGACCAGACGGAGCAGTGACTTTCACATTTTCTCTGTCTTCCCCCCTCCCTCCCTCCCCTCCTTCCTTGCTTCCCTCCCTCTCTCACATAGCTAGAAAAGAAAAAAAAGTTCCTCTCCTGTGGTTGAACCTGTAGGATATAAAATTAACAAGTGGAAGTGGTAGGCACTTATCTCTCTCATTGTCTAGAAAAAGGTATTTTCCAATGAAAGAGAATAAAGCCCACAAGAACATAAAAGAAACCAATATGGGATTTAGAGAGGCAGAGCCCATATGTCATTAAAGTCTTGGCACCAGTTGATTCCGAGGTCAAACTATAAGCCTACTCATCCTGAGATTTTGGTCTTTAGTAGTCTTTGATCCAATTATTCCATTTTACCCACTCTAATTCAATATACAATAATTCCAATGAAGAAGAGATGAAACACAGCACTTCCGAAGACATATAATAAACATCATACAATGTTCATTTTCAAGAGCAGATGTTATATCTTATTAAAGAAGAAAACAAAATTTCCCTACAATAGAATCTGGTACTTATGCAAGAAGAAAGGAGTGAGTTTTGATACTTAGTGACTTGTTATTTAGCAATACAAAAACATTACATGGAAATAATGACATCTTGAGCACAGAACCAAGGAATACTGGAGTACTTATGGTCCATTCCTTCCTCCTTCCAATTTATAATTATAACGTGGGCAACAATGGTATAAGAGGATTAGGTATTCAATACCGCAATATAGAATGACTGGTCTTCAGCAAGAGATACATTTATATGTTTTGTATTAGTCTTTCTAATTTGACAGAGCATACTTTAAATAGGGTGAAATACATATCAAAAGGTATTTATTAATAGCTTGACATCTACCCAGGTGTAGGTTTCTAGTAATATGTTAGAAGCCTCTGTCTTAGGATTTGATTTTTTTATTTTACCATTTTTCAGTGACTTTGATAAAAAGAAATGTAGAGGGTGCATTAATTCATATTTTCTAGAACATGAAGTTGAACAGATAATGCTGACAATAAAAATACTCAAAGAAGCTAGAGGAAAGAATGTTAATGAGGATTTCGCATTTCCTGCATTTGGGCCAAGGAACCAGACACAGAAATGCTGGATGGTGAATTCTAGTTCTATACACTGGAACATGTATAAACAAGATTCAAGGGTTTACTTGACTTGAAACAATGTATTTCATCAGCATAATGGGAACACCAAAATGTTAATGCAATTTTTAGTTGTATTAATCAATGAATAAACAAAGATGGTGAAAGTTCCTCCTATGCTGCATTAATCAGATCACATTAAGAGTTTTATAAATAGTTCAAGGTCACAACGAAAAATAACATTTATGAGGTAGAACTCATCTAGAACACTATAAACAAGATCACAAACTGTTCTGAAGCCATTTTATATAAAGGATGGTTGATAGTTGGGACCAGAAAGTAGAAATTTGGGACTTATCAGCTTCTAGCTTATAAAGTGATTTGTCCATTTGTATTGATTTTACCTAGATATATGTAAGAAACTTTAGTATATAAAATAGAGTATAAAGAGAAACAGTAACGAGTATAATATAATTGCTTTTCTCCCTTAGTTTGGCTATGGAGGGAATTCTTTCTACCTGTGAAACCTTACCTAGAAACGTAAATAAGAAAACAGAGGGCTTCCCTGGTGGTGCAGTGGTTGAGAGTCCACCTGCCGATGCAGGGGACACGGGTTCGTGCCCTGGTCCGGGAAGATCCCACATGCCACGGAGCAGCTGGGCCCGTGAGCCATGGCCGCTGAGCCTGCGCATCCGGAGCCTGTGCTCCGCAACGGGAGAGGCCGCAGCAGTGAGAGGCCCACGTACCGCAAAAAAAAAAAAAAGATATAGTTTTTTTGTAAAAGGGAAAGAAAAAAATTGCCACTATCCACCCAATTCAATAGAATATTGTAAAAGCAACTCATAGCTTGAATTATAGAGTATTTTTGCTTCCATTCAGTATTAAATGAACATTGAAATACTAAAAAATATATGCAGTATATATATATATATATATACACACATATGCACACATTATAATATACATTTTATATTATATTTATGTATACTACATAATATATGTTTACCAGTATGTATGTGTGTATGTATACTAACATAATACAGAGTATGCTTATTTTCATGTACTTTATATATTTTATATATAGTATTTTTTTTTTACATTTAATGCATAAGACTATACAACCCTGTTTAATGGGGCAATATCAGTTTATACATGTAGTACTGTTATAATTGTTTTTACATCACCTACACTCTTAAAATTATCCCAGTTTAGATGATAAAGTATATGGTTACTTATGATGGGAAGTTAATTATCTCATATTAGTCTCTTCTCACTTAGCATTTGTTATGTTCCAGGGTATATGCCATGATTAGATAAAACTTCATATATCCGTATGCTACTAATGTCTTACAGAATAATTTGTAATAAAAATCATCGTGAAAATCAACAATAACAATACATCTGTATATAATAAACCTCATATCAGTTATTTTTCTTCCCAAGAAACAAGAATGTTATTTAATCAATAAATAGTTAAACAAATCAGAATATCAAGAATCTTACTCCCCCAAGTAGGAAAATAAAAGGGGGGAGATTTTTATATTTTATGGATAACATGAAATGTGATGATGAATCCATGGAATTTTGTTATGTTTCAGGCAAATGTTAACAAACACCTGTATTTCTCAGGATTAAAAAAAATTAAAGGATTTTTCTGTGCCTAATAATTAGAGGCTGATTTAGTAAGTTCAGTGAATCAATCATTTCAAATACTGCAGTTTATCAAATTACCTCAGTATTCCAAAATTTATGAAATATGTGATCTCATTTTCTTCTTTGTTTTTTTCTCCTCTATTGCAGAGCCTTATTGCCCTTATATTCATCTTTAATTCCTTTTATTACACCAAAGCTTTTAGTAGTAAATTTGATTAGCCGAATAATGGAGATTTATTGCTTTAATAATACACACTGAGATATCATACCCTTGGTACAAAATCAAGTTCTTATATTTTTAAGGGTCTTCCATGTTTAAAGGCTACTATAATTCTCTACTGCTCCTATGATCTATAGTTTCTATCTATCTAATGTATGTATTTAACCTATAAAAAATAATTTTTAAAAACAATTTTTTAAAAACCCACTATGAAAAAATTGGCTCCACCTACAATATTTATGAAAGTACATCACTGTTACACTGTGACAAATTAGAATGATGTGAAATGGAGAATTTAATGAGAATATGTTTGTCAAATGAATAAGAAAAGCATTTATTGAGTATTTGCCATTTTAATAAATAACTATTGTAAGTGTTTTACCTATATCAAGTTGTATAATTTTCACAACCATCTTATGAGATTGGTACTATTATTATTCACATTTTATAAATGAGCGAACTGTTTTGTATTGACTAAAGTATGTATCATAATTTAGATCTGAATAGGATTAGAAGGTTAGTAACATCGATATTAACATCAACCAGGTCAGAAAATAAATACATCAAGGAAGTCCAACATGCCCCTTTACTTGAATATAGATCTGGTTAATAGCAAAGGTAAAATGTTTTATATGCATCAATTGTATTTATTTATTTTTTCAGTGGCTTGTTTCAACTACATTCTTTTGTTTTGTGAATGTCCTGAAAGACTATATCCATCTTTTCACATTTGTTTAGGGTATTTATAATATTAATACAATTGGTAAATAATTACTTAAATTATCTTACTAAAGTGTACAGTATATAAGAGAACATAAAAATAAAGTGTTATAAAGCATTTAGTTTTAAAAATAGTTTGTCCTTTATCTGTTTTTCCCCAAATTCTAGGAATCAGAGAAATTGTTTGACCATAGAATCTACCAAAAAATACGTCGCTATGACAAAGCCCACAGACTCCATAAGTCAGATTCATTTGCATAATAATATTAACTTGTGTGTGTTTTAAACAGATAGCCAAGCTTTGTGATTTATTTCTACAGTGATTTTGGCAGGACTGAAAGCAGAAGTAGCCTCCTTCATTGTTTTGTAATTTAATGTGCCCAGTAGAGAGGTTATCTCAGTGTCCGACACCTTCTTCACAGGACATGAAAAGAAATTCATGAGAAATAAGCTAAGGAGAACAAATTTCTGAAGATCAGAAAGAGGAAAGGTAGCTTTCTGTCCTAGAAGCGGCAGCAACTTGGGTTCTGTCTCCTCCCCAGGGAAGTGATAGGAACTCAGAGCTTACAAAGGCCTGTGAGCTTCTTCTAGGAAGGAAGGCTGAGCTCTTAAAGAATGCTGGCTTTCTCCCTCAAATTTCGTACACTCCAAAAGCAGAATGGGTAAACCAAATACACAGAAGGGTAAAGGACCATGCAGGATGGAACTGCTTTTCAACAGCAAACTCTAAGCAGGAAAAGCTGAGTAAGAGTGAAGGAGAAAAATAAATAACTAAATGTGAGTTTATGGCCAGCTTGGAAGGAGAAATTCTTGAAGGCAAAATCAAGGTAATTTACTAAAATTAAGAAGTAAAAGATGTCTTTAGCTGAGTCAGACTGAAATGAATGTCCTCCACAATTGTGAGAAAGATGTATCTACAAGAAGTTTTACTCTAAAGTTAATTGGGTGTCAACTACAAACTGGCACTTGCCATCTACCTCTACAAGGATTAAAACATATGCTGCTGCAGCTGCTGACTTTCAACACCCCCTGAAAGAAACTTTGGGTGGAGAGTGGAAATGAGGCACTCTCTGCTCTGGGGGAAAAAAACGGCAGAAGGGGTCTTCAGATAGTTACATATTTTCAGGAGCTGATTTTTATGAGCCCAATTCTTGTTATCTCCTCATATCTAGAAAAGCACTAAAATCCTTCATGGTGATGACTGCTCCTCGTAACTGGCAAAAACTTTCTGCAAAAATTATGTGCTTGATTGCATGTACTCCATCTTCAACAAATTCACGTATATACTGACCTTCCACCCTACCCCTTTGGAGCAGCTTCTCAGAGCTATCTGAAATTCTATGTCTTGGATTATAGTCCGCATTTGCCCCAAATAAAACTTAACTCACAACTCTCATGCTGTGACTTTTTTATTTTTAAGTCGACAGGGGATAGAAATTGGAATTAAAATGGCAACATCTTTAGTGAACAACCTTTCTCTCCTTGTGTTTTACTCCTTTTGTTTCATTCTCCTCCCTTTACCAAGTATCTTTTGCTCTTTTCTTAAGGCTTCCTTTCTCTATTGATCCATTTTCACTGCCTGTGTCACTTCTTGCTCATTTTTAGAAAATGACCTCTGTATTTTTGTTCCCAGGTATAACTGGCAAGATTCCTGCAGTTTTCAGTTCAAATTGCTGAAAAATAGGTTTTGCCTGATTCAGCTCATCTTCTTCAGAAAAATCATGTGCCTAAGGTTTTTGGTCACTAAACAATATGTGAATTGGCTGGTATTGCAGCATATGCCTAACCCTCATGAATTTGCATTGGCAGAAGATAGAAGTAGAGGATTTACATGGCTCAAATATTCATTCATTCACTCAAGCCAGCAAGCAAGCAAGCAAACAATCCTTGAACATATATTAAGAACCATGCATGTTCTAAGCACAGTCAATAAAATAGTTAGCAAAACAGGTAAAATTTCTTGTGCTCACAAAACTTATATGGGAAACAATATATAACCATATTTAATAAGTCAAATATATTGAATGTTATATGGTATGGGTTAC